>NW_008580199.1:179725-183752 GCF_000520115.1 Aphanomyces invadans | reverse complement strand
CGTCGAGCAAACTACCAAGCTAACGTTGCAATGTCCCCGAAGGCATGCTCTCCAATCGACGTGCAACATGCCACCGTTCGATTGGCGCCCTCCTTGTGCCTGTTTGTCGGCGCATACCGCTCGGGTATTGTCTGCGTTTGAGCCCGCGATGCAGGCGCCATGTTGCGAATTGGACATTCGCAGAAGCCTTGGAGTGCATCCAAGAAACAATCCAAGACTCTGTTCAAGTTAATCCTACATGTGCTATGATTGGCTAATTGTAGTGTAGCCAATAGGGGAGGGTTTAAGCCCTGGAGGGACAGCCCCCCGAGAGGGAATTCACTTTGAATTTGCCCTAGTAGCTACTAGCTACTTGCCGTGACTATGAAAAAATCGTCGCCAATACCAAATGCTTTGGCGCGAGTGACGAGAACGAGGTCCATGGAGACCGTCGTGTCTGTACCAATGCCGCATATGGCGGTGGCGGGACAAGATCACCCCTTGCCTTCTCCGGGGCCATCCGAGTTGGACGAACTCAGGATGCAGAACGTCAAGCGTGCTGCAGCGTCGTCAAGTGAATTTAACAAGATGACGTACGAGCATATGGCGCAGTTTCACGCGCAGAAGCAGGCGATGGCCGTGCGCTTGGAACAAGAATCCGCCCGACAGGCGGTGATGGCGGCTGAAATCGAGAATAGCCGCCGCGAACAAGAAGAATCGCGTGCGATATTGTCGAAGCAGCAAGAACAACTGCGACGCCAACAAGAAGAGATCAAGTTGGCGATGGCTCAGCAAGCCAGGGTAACTGGAGATCACCAATCGTAGTTACAGCAAGCCTCTGAAGCAATGAGGCAACAGCACTCCAAGCTGGAGGAGCTTGACAAGAAAGTACGCCGCGATAGCGAGCACTGGGGACTCTTTGCCGCTGCAACCAATGAGCGAGCGGTGCCGGCGGTGATGAGCCGTTCGGAGACCCTTATGGGTGTTCAGCAAGTGCCGCTGGCCCCGATGTACAAGGGCAGCACGAAGCGTGAGCACCGGGAGTTCATGGATGAGTATCTGGCGTACTTTCGGCGCGTGGAAGCGCTGAACCGTGGTGTGGAAGGAGTCCTCTTCCTCATGCCATTGACGGCATGCATCGATCAATAAATTGTGCCTTGTGTTTGTGAACATGATTTCGGCAAGCCGTTCGAAGAAATCACTGAAGACGAATGGCGGGACTACTTTCTGAGTGCCCAAGTTCATGAACTTGACCTCGATTGGGTTGCCAAGGCTATGGCGCCCTTGAAGATGGACATGCGGATTCGCGATGCGGAATCCCGTGTCGGTCGATTGCTGGCCGATTTCTACGAGAAGCTCGAGCAGCTGGATGTGGTTCACCTGCCCAGCCAGGAGCCGAAACAGTCGTTCAAGATTTTGACGGCTGCAATCCGACCCGCGGCGCTGAAGGCCATGGTAGAGCGGCAGCTCGCTCGGGAAGCAAACAAGGTCTACAAGACCAGCGTGCCTGCGTTTGGCCGCTGGTTGATTCAGTTACTCGACAACTTCATGTTGTTTGAGTTGCAAATGGTGATGGCGGAGAAGAAGGCAGAAGAGAAACCGCGTCGCTAGTACGGCGAGAAATACCGGCAACCGCAACAGCGGAAGCCTGATGGCCAAGCGAAAGGCGTGGTGCCCGCAAAGCAAGTGCTGTTTACAAAAGGCTGCCTGAAGTGTGACAGTGACGACCACAAGGTCGTGCAATGTCCCAAGTGTGCGCGGGGGAAACGCATCGTCTGTTAGAACAACGGGCAAAGCGTCCTCTTGTTGCGGCGAACACGCCGGCAGCCGCTCCAAGCAGCGTGCCGGCAGCCAAGAAGGACGTGGTTGGCGCGGCGATCGACTCAAAGAAGCCAAAACTCGAAGCTCCGCAAGCGCCGCGCACCGTGCGCTGCTCTGTGAATGGCATGGAAACGCTGGCGCTACTTGACAGCGACGCGGATCAATCGGTCGTTTCGCCTGCATTATTTGCGCGGCTGAAAGAAGCCGGCGCTTTGCTTGCGCCTGTGCAAGTTGGATTCTGTCCTGGAGCTGGGTGGATTCATGGAAGAAATGAAGCTTTCCGTCGACCGTGAAATCAAGCTGAAGTTGACGTTCGACACGGAGGAAGGTCGTCTGGTTCTGACGAACCTGACGTGCTGGGTGCCGCAGCGCCTCTGCACAGCGGTTTCGGCGACATTATCGTGAGCCGTGCAGTGATGGCTCGTTTGGGATACTCTCCCATAGCTTTATTGGAAGCTGCGCGGCGTGCTCAAAACGTCTATGACCTTAGCCAGCTGGGCGACCAAGATTCGTGTCTCATGGCGGCAATCAAGGTCCTAGAAGACAAGAAGCAGCCACCGATAGCGCCGGAAGAAGCGGAGCTAAACGTTGATGAAGAATTATCTTGCTTTCGACAAGTTGACATAGACTGGTCAGTAGACGATGACAATGCGGCGGTGCTCAAAGAGAAGGTCGGCGAGTGCCGAGTTGCAGGATGCGATGATGACTATGCCGTCGAGCTGGGAAGGCTGCTCGTCAAATACGAAGATGTGTTCCGACTCAAGCTGGGTCGGGATACGCCGGTCAAGGTGGAGCCTCTACGTGTGACTCTCAAGGCTGACACGAAACCTGTACGCTGCAAGGCACGACGCTACTCGAAGGAGCAGCGGGAGTTCATGGCGAGACACGTGGAAGAACTCCAGGCGGCTGGTTTATGCTATCGCAATCGGCGGTCGAAGTGGTGCTCGGCACCGCTTATCGTGAAAAACACGAAGCGAACGAATTTTGCATGACAGTGGACGTTCGTCCAGTCAACGCTCAGACGGAGCGGATCCTCTGGCCGATGCCAATGCTAGTGGTGATCCTCGACCACCTCTGTGGGCGCCCAAGTCTTTTTCACCTTGGACTTTTTCAAGGGCTATTGGCAGTTTGCGCTGCATCCTGACTCGCAGGAGATGTTCTCGTTCCTTACGGACATCGGCGTTTACACGCCAACCCGAGTGTTGATGGGCAGCACGGACAGCGTAGCGTTTTGCCAGTCATCTGTGCAAGAGATGTTTGCGGACGAGCTATACCGCTATCTGCTCATCTGGCTAGACGATTTACTCGGCTACAGCAAGACCAAGGACGGTTTACTGGACGCGTTGGAGCGCGTACTTAAGATTTGCGAGTTCCGTGGGCTCAAGCTGAACCCAACGAAGTGTCGGTTCTATCAAACCGAAGCACTTTGGTGTGGGCGTGTCGTGCCTGGCGAAGGGGTAAAGCACGACCCCCCGAGCGCATCAAGGCGCTACAAGATTTGAAGGTGCCAGTGACCGGCCAAGACCTCCAGCAATTAATCTGCGCGATGAACTGGATGCGCATGTCCATACCACGCTACAATGTGGTGGTCAAGCCTTTGGCTGACTTGATGGAATGTGTTTACACGTTGGCGGGTGGCCGCACTCGCCAGAAGGTCGTGAAGATTCCGCTGTCGGAAGCCGGCTGGGATGCCAGCCATGTGGGCTGCCTGGCGGAGTGCAAGAAGGTTCTCGGGCAGGCCGTGACGTTGGCTCACCCGAAGAGCGATAAGCTTGTGTGCGTCTTTGCAGACGCCAGTGACTTGCACTGGGGCGGCGTGGTTACGCAGATCTCGCCAGAGCAGGCGGATCGTGAGCTCGATGCTCAAGAGCATGAGCCTCTCATGTTTTTGAGCGGCACATTTTCTGGCGCCGCCCAACGATGGGCTACTATTGTGGAGAAGGAAGCGTTCTCGATTGTCGAGTACTTGAAGCGCGCAGATTATCTTCTCCACAAGCCGGGTGGATTTGCATTACTTACCGATCACGCGAACTTGAAATTTATTTTCAACCTTACAAGTGTCAACGCGACGATCCCGAAGTACACTGCCGCGAAGCTCGACCGATGGGCTTTACTCTTGATGGGGTATGATTACACTATCTATGATATCGCTGGCGAAGCAAACGTCTGGGCGGATTTACTATCCCGCTGGGGTACAAATTCCCCGACAATCTGTCCGATTGTGCAT
>NW_008580199.1:167978-171180 GCF_000520115.1 Aphanomyces invadans | reverse complement strand
GAGCCTTGATTGCTGGAATGACACGTGTGATGACGTAGTCACGATAGAGCTCTCCGTCGACCGACGCCAATGTGGTCACAAGAGTGCCAGCCGCACGATTGCGGGAGTTGCGCACGGCGGGGAGGTGCTTCACAATGGGCCACATTCCAATTTTCCCATCAAACATTCTCCCACGCTCGACGTCAAACCGAGGGCGAGCGACGGCCGCGAGGAACATGACCTTTGGCATGAAGCGCTTACTCTTGCAGGTGCGGTGATTGGGTCTCTCGTCTTTCGTAAGGTAAACCTTGCGTACATCTTTGTCTGAGTTGAACCATTTCTCATCCAGGTGCATCACGTCCCACATGCCGTCGAATTCGATGGCCGTGCGCTTGGAACAAGAATCCGCCCGACAGGCGGTGATTACGTCTGAAATCGAGAATAGCCGCCGCGAACAAGAAGAATCGCGTGCGATATTGTCGAAGCAGCAAGAACAACTGCGACGCCAACAAGAAGAGATCATGTTGGCGATGGCTCAGCAAGCCAGGGTGACTGGAGATCACCAATCGTAGTTACAGCAAACCTATGAAGCAATGAGGCAACAGCACTCCAAGGTGGAGGAGCTTGACAAGAAAGTACGCCGTAATAACGTGCGCTGGGGACTCTTTGCCGCTGCAACCAATGAGCGACCCCCTGCGCAAGCGGCGCCGGCGGTGATGAGCCGTTCGGAGACCCTTATGGGTGTTCAGCAAGTGCCGCTGGCCCCGATGTACAAGGGTAGCACGAAGCGTGAGCGCCGGGAGTTCATGGATGAGTATCATCCGTACTTTCGGCGCGTGGAAGCGCTGAACCGTGGTGTGGGAGGAGTCCTCTTCCTCATGCCATTGACGGCATGCATCGATCAATAGATTGTGCCTCGTGTTTGTGAACATGATTTCGGCAAGCCGATCGAAGAAATCACTGAAGACGAATGGCGGGACTACTTTCTGAGTGCCCAAGTTCATGAACTTGACCTCGATTGGGTTGCCAAGGCTATGGCGCCCTTGAAGATGGACATGCGGATTCGCGATGCGGAATCCCGCGTCGGTCGATTGCTGGCCGATTTCTACGAGAAGCTCGAGCAGCTGGATGTGGTTCACCTGCCCAGCCAGGAGCCGAAACAGTCGGTCAAGATTTTGACGGCTGCAATCCAACCCGCGGCACTGAAGGCCACGGTAGAGCGGCAGCTCGCTCAGGAAGCAAACAAGGTCTACAAGACCAGCGTGTCTGCGTTTGGCCGCTGGTTGATTCAGTTACTCGACAACTTCATGTTGTTTGAGTCGCAAATGGTGACGGCGGAGAAGAAGGCAGAAGAGAAACCGCGTCGCTAGTACGGCGAGAAATACCGGCAACCGCAACAGCGGAAGCCTGATGGCCAAGCGAAAGGCGTGGTGCCCGCAAAGCAAGTGCTGCTTACAAAAGGCTGTCTGAAGTGTGGCAGTGACGACCACAAGGTCGTGCAATGTCCCAAGTGTGCGCCGGGGGAAGCGCATCGTCTGTTAGAACAACGGGCAAAGCGTCCTCTTGTTGCGGCGAACACGCCGGCAGCCGCTCCAAGCAGCGTGCCGGCAGCCAAGAAGAACGTGGTTTGCGCGGCGATCGACTCAAAGAAGCCGAAACTCGAAGCTCCGCAAGCGCCGCGCACCGTACGCTGCTCTGTGAATGACATGGAAGCGCTGGCGCTACTTGACAGCGGCGCGGATCAATCGGTGGTTTCGCCTGCATTATTTGCGCGGCTGAAAGAAGCCGGCGCTTTGCTTGCGCCTGTGTGCAAGTTGGATTCTGTCCTGGAGCTGGGTAGGTTCATGGAAGAAATGAAGCTTTCCGTCGACCGTGAAATCAAGCTGAAGTTGACGTTCGACACGGACGAAGGTCGTCTGGTTCTGACGAACCTGACGTGCTGGTTGGCCGCAGCGCCTCTGCACAGCGGTCTCGGCGACATTATCGTGAGCCGTGCAGTGATGGCTAGTTTGGGATACTCTCCCATAGCTTTATTGGAAGCTGCGCGGCGTGCTCAAAACGTCTATGACCTTAGCCAGCTGGGCGACCAAAATTCGTGTCTCATGGCGGCAATCAAGGTCCTAGAAGACAAGAAGCAGCCACCGATAGCGCCGGAAGAAGCGGAGCTAAACGTTGATGAAGAATTATCTTGCTTTCCACAAGTTGACGTGGACTGGTCAGTAGACGATGACAAAGCGGCGGTGCTCAAAGAGAAGGTCGGCGAGTGCCGAGTTGCAGGATGCGATGATGACTATGCCGTCGAGCTGGGAAGGCTGCTCGTCAAATACGAAGATGTGTTCCGACTCAAGCTGGGTCGGGATCCGCCGGTCAAGGTGGAGCCTCTTCGTGTGACTCTCAAAGCTGACACGAAGCCTGTACGCTGCAAGGCACGACGCTACTCGAAGGAGCAGCGGGAGTTCATGGCGAGACACGTGGAACAACTCCAGGCGGCTGGTTATGCTATCGCAATCCGCGGTCGAAGTGGTGCTCGGCACCGCTTATCGTGAAAAACCCGAATCGAACGAATTTTGCATGACAGTGGACGTTCGTCCAGTCAACGCTCAGACGGAGCGGATCCTCTGGCCGATGCCAATGCTAGAGGTGATCCTCGACCACCTCTGTGGTGCCAAAGTCTTTTTCACCTTGGACTTTTTCAAGGGCTATTGGCAGTTTGCGCTGCATCCTGACTCGCAGGAGATGTTCTCGTTCCTTACGGACATCGGCGTTTACACGCCAACCCGAGTGTTGATGGGCAGCACGGACAGCGTTTTGCCAGTCATCTGTGCAAGAGATGTTTGCGGACGAGCTATACCGCTATCTGCTCATCTGGCTAGACGATTTACTCGGCTACAGCAAGAACAAGGACGGTTTACTGGCCGTGTTGGAGCGCGTACTTAAGATTTGCGAGTTCCGTGGGCTCAAGCTGAACCCAACGAAGTGTCGGTTCTATCAAACCGAAGCACTTTGGTGTGGGCGTGTCGTGCCTGGCGAAGGGGTAAAGCACGACCCCCCGAGCGCATCAAGGCGCTACAAGATTTGAAGGTGCCAGTGACCGGCCAAGACCTCCAGCAATTAATCTGCGCGATGAACTGGATGCGCATGTCCATACCACGCTACAATGTGGTGGTCAAGCCTTTGGCTGACTTGATGGAATGTGTTTACACGTTGGCGGGTGGCCGCACTC
>NW_008580199.1:159965-161748 GCF_000520115.1 Aphanomyces invadans | reverse complement strand
CGCACTCACCAGAAGGTCGCGAAGTTTCCGCTGTCGGAAGCCGGCTGGGATGCCAGCCATGTGGGCTGCCTGGCGGAGTGCAAGAAGTTTCTCGGGCAGGCCGTGACGTTGGCTCACCCGAAGAGCGATAAGCTTGTGTGCGTCTTTGCAGACGCCAGTGACTTGCACTGGGGCGGCGTGGTTACGCAGATCCCGCCAGAGCAGGAGGATCGTGAGCTCGATGCTCAAGAGCATGAGCCTCTCATGTTTTTGAGCGGCACATTTTCTGGCGCCGCCCAACGATGGGCTATTGAGGTGAAGGAAGCGTTCTCGATTGGCCAAGCATAGCAGAAATTATTGATGCACAGCTGCGTGCGGTCGGCGAAGGCGCGGTTCCCGACATCGACTTGGTGGAAGGCCAGGAGGTTGTGGCTGGCGAGGGCCTGCCTGTGCTCAAAACGGCGTCTGGAGCAATCTGGATTTCCCTATCTGAAGGCGAACTCCAAATGCGACTTTGTGTTGTTGCACATTTTGGCATTGGTGGTCATCGTGGCGTAAATGCTACGAGACAAGTGCTGTCTGACCGATTTTGCTGGTCGAACATGGGCGTGGATGTGGCCTTTTTTGTTGACCGCTGTTTACACTGCGCGTCGACGGGCGGTCATGTGCTCCGTCCGTTTGGCATGGCACCATATGCCACAATGCCCAACGAAATCCTTCATTGGAATTTTCTTTACATGGACGATGGCTACCTGCTGGTAGCCAAGGACGACTTTTCCCAGTTCAAGTGGTTTTGGGAGACCGATGTCGCCAACGCACAAGTGATTGTCAATGGAAAGAATTGGCAAGCCTACAGAACGCTGTGGAAAAAATACGCGCAGATGTGTCGAAAGCATCATCCTCAAAGCGGAAGAAAGGACGAGCTGCAAGAGCGACGACAAAAGGCGTCAAAATGGCCGAATTCGACGTCGGGGATTATGTCCTCTGCATGGATGTTTGGGGCGTTAGCCCATCGAAGCTCACTGTGACTTTGTGACTTTGCGCGGTCCCGCGCAGGTGGTTAAAGCCACCTCTGGATGGGTTTTTGAAATCCAGAATTTGATCTCTGGGATCGTGCGCGAGGCTCACGCAAGCCGGCTCAAGTTTTACGCCGACGAGTCCCTCAATGTCGACGAAGAATTGTTGCGCCATGTGACTCACAATGCCGACGGGCATGTCGTGGACCAGTTAGTCGATTGTCGATACAATCCACGGACATCTGCCTTCGAAGTCTTGGTGCGATGGCGCGGCCTTCAGGACGTTGAGAATTCTTGGCAGCCGACG
The DNA here is from genome assembly GCF_000520115.1 of Aphanomyces invadans. Lineage (NCBI taxonomy): Eukaryota > Oomycota > Saprolegniomycetes > Saprolegniales > Verrucalvaceae > Aphanomyces > Aphanomyces invadans. Next base: position 160,446 of record NW_008580199.1, on the reverse strand, counting down.
ACCAACCTGCTGGAAGATGTACCTGCAGTCGTGAAACGGTACGTGCGCGAGCACGGTGCGCATGGCACAGTGGCGTCCATGGCCACGGCTCTTGGACTGGAGCGATCCTTGGGGGGGATTGTTGCGAATTGGACATTCGCAGGAGCCATGGAGTGCATCCAAGAAACAATCCAAGACTCCGTTCAAGTTAATCCTACATGTGCTATGATTGGCTAATTGTAGTGTAGCCATTAGGGGAGGGTTTAAGCCCTGGGGGGAGCAGCCCCCCGAGAGGGAATTCACTTTGTGATTTGCCCGTGACCACTGCGTTGTGGTTAGCCTTTTGTGTGCGCGAGACAGGACTTCACAAGGTCCGTCAGGTGGAGACTCAACACGCCATGATGACAGCGTTACACTTGGAAAGTATGCATGGACAAAACAAGATATGGATGCATTGTTTCGAGCACTTCATTGACGTGCTGACGGCGGCTAGCCGTGGGTT
>NW_008580199.1:149957-159865 GCF_000520115.1 Aphanomyces invadans | reverse complement strand
GGCATGGCTCCACATGCCACAATGCCCAACGAAATCCTTCATTGGAATTTCCTTTACAAGCACGATGGCTACCTGCTGGTAGCCAAAGACGACTTTTCCCAGTTCAAGTGGTTTTGGGAGACCGATGTCGCCAACGCACAAGTGATTGTCAATGGAAAGAATTGGCAAGCCTACAGAACGCTGTGGAAAAATACGCGCAGATGTGTCGAAGGCATCATCCTCAAAGCGGAGGAAAGGACGAGCTGCAAGAGCGAAGACAAAAGGCGCCAAAATGGCCGAATTCGACGTCGGGGATTATGTCCTCTACATGGGTCGTTAGCCCATCGAAGCTCACTGTGACTTGGCGCGGTCCCGCGCAGGTGGTCAAAGCAACCTCTGGATGGGTTTTTGAAATCCAGAATTTGATCACTCGGATCGTGCGCGAGGCTCACGCAAGCCGGCAGAAGTTTTACGCCGACGAGTCCCTCAATGTCGACGAAGAATTGTTGCGCCATGTGACTCACAATGCCGACGGGCATGTCGTGGACCAGTTGGTCGATTGTCGATACAATCCACGGACATCTGCCTTCAAAGTCTTGGTGCGATGGCGCGGCCTTCAGGACGTTGAGAATTCTTGGGAGCCGGCGACCAACCTGCTGGAAGATGTACCAGCAGTCGTGAAACGGTACGTGCGCGAGCACGGTGCGCATGGCACAGTGGCGTCCATGGCCACGGCTCTTGGACTGGAGCGATCCCTGGGGGGGATTGTTGCGAATTGCACATTCGCAGGAGCCATGGAGTGCATCCAAGAAACAATCCAAGACTCCGTTCAAGTTAATCCTACATGTGCTATGATTGGCTAATTGTAGTGGTACCATTAGGGGAGGGTTTAAGCCCTGGGGGGAGCAGTCCCCCGAGATGGAATTCACTTTGTGATTTGCCCGTGACCACTGCGTTGTGGTTAGCCTTTTGTGTGCGCGAGACAGGACTTCACAAGGTCCGTCAGGTGGAGACTCAACACGCCATGATGAGAGCGTTACACTTGGAAAGAATGCATGGATGCGGTGGCGAAGTTGGAGTGATGCCCCATCCCAATCCCTTGACCAACAGACAGCAAGGTTGGCGTCATGGGCCCATCGCCACCACCCGTTCTTCTCGTCTAAACGGGAAAGGATATTCCTGAGGTAGGGGATTGCCGAAGTGACACAGACAAAACAAGATATGGATGCATTGTTTCGAGCACTTCATTGACGTGCTGACGGCGGCTAGCCGTGGGCTTTGTCGAGTCCCCCACGGCGCCGGCTTGGAAGGGCAACGCAACATAGTGTGCTCGGGGGGCTTGCAATCTTGATATTGTCGAAGGGTGCACTTCTAATGAGGTCGTGCATCAAGCCGGCGCAACCTTTGGGGTCGCGTATGACGGTCGTAAATATGTGGTGTCAGTCTCTCTCGCTGAGTTTCGCAGGACGACCACCCCCAAACTCGGCTAGAAAGTCGCCGAAACAGCGACTTTCAATGCACACGCCGATTTGGCTGCGTTCGAACTCGGTAAGTTGAGACCCGGCGCCAATACGTGCACTTCAAAGGCTGATTCGTGTGTGGCCGATGTTGGCCCACAGCCCTGTGGTGTTTGAAGCTGTCAAAAGGTTGAAGTTCGCTTTAGGGGAGAAGTACAACTGTCCCATACTTTTGCAATTGAATCATGCATCATTAATTCATGCACAACAACAATTCTTTGTCATATCACCCACAAATGGGCTCGTTGTATTCATGCTCATATACTGGGAAAGACAGAATGCAACACCCACCCTATCTTTGATGTCAAGTGAAAAAATTCTAGATTCTGGTTGGCAGAGATCTTCAAAGTTCGATTAGTATTTTAGCCTACCACAGTGCCTTTGACTAATTGACAGTGAAATCACTTCAAACCGAAATTAAATTTACAAGAAGTCGTATACAAATCCTGCAGGCGCGATCCAACTATAACTCCGCAATGACGCTGCGGTGCTTCAATAATGAAATATGATTAATTAATATTCGAAGTATTCACGAACTACTTTAGTGGGTATTGCATTCTTTTTTATGTCTTTCCCAGCAGCGACAATGTAGGTGCGGACTGCGCTCCTTGTTAAGAGGTGGGCAATTGGCAGTTTCAATTGCACTTGTGATCATGTCCGACATCATTGTGGAGGCGGAGACATCGTCATCGACATCAAAAGTGGCATTGCCGCGACAGCAATATCAACGGGAGTAGTCTAGGCCACGCAAATTCCGACCCTACATCAACAGACGATACTTCGACATCTAACAGATCACGAAGCCCTCGCTTGGCTGTTCAACATGGGGAATCGGTCCGGCAACCACAAACTCGGCGATGGGCCAAAGAACTTGACTACACATTAATCTATCGACCGGGCGAACTTAATGGAGTTGCAGATGGTCTCTCACGAATTGCGTGTCCTGTGATGACACTCAGCGTCAAACGGTTGACCAGCGGTACCACGCAAAAAGATGCTAGTACCACGCCTCCTCAAGAACATATGGCTGAATCAGATGCTCTTCCAATGATGGCAAACCCTATCGAACTGTTCGACCGGCGAGGACGTCCCTCCCCCAGGCTGCATAATGAACAGGCCAAAGACCCTTTGATCGTGGCGCTACGAGAGTATCTAGATGATGGCGCGCTACCGATCGATTCACACCTCCTGAAGTCGTGACGAGGAACGCACAACAGTACACGAGTACACGATCAGACAAGGAATCGTATGTCGCTACGTTACTCACAAGACGCCATTGCGGAACCCCGAACTCCTCATGGTGCCGGTGATCCCTTTCACCCTGGTGGAAGGAGTCCTACACGCGAGACATGCCTCTCAGTTTGCTGGGCATCTTGGATTCACGAAGATACGTGAACGAATTCGCCGAACGGTCTATTGGCTGGATTGGCAGCAGGATTGCAAGGAGTACTGCTCGAAGTGCCCCGACTGCAACCGTGCCAAAGGAGGGCGAGCGTGGCGAAATGCAAGTCATTCCCGTCTATTCCCTCAAAGGACCGTTTAGTCGAACGGCCGTGGATGCCCTCGGGCCACTACCTGCCTCAAACAAAGGCAACAAGCACTTCCTCATCTTCGCCGACTACTACTCTCGGTGGGTGAAGGCATTCGCCTTGCCGAACTTGAAGACGTTCACATTCGCTCGAGTCTTGATCGACGAAGAACTTTGCCGATTCGGTGTCCCCGAAAGGCTGTGACCGATCGTAGATTTAACTTCGTGTCTGAAATCGCCACCACCATACACCACGCTCGGAATCCAAAAGCTGGCTAGCGCGGCCAACCACCCCCAAGGTCAGCCGCTCGTGGAGCAATTCAATCCCACGATCGTCCAGATGATCAAGATCTATGTGAATGATCCAATGTCCAATTGGGAACGTGTCTGACCCGCCTCCTGTTTGTATACCGCAGTTCACGCAAAGAAACCCTGGTGGACTTGCCATACTTCTGTCTATTTGGAGGCGACCTCACGCTTCTCCTCGACTTAGCGTTTCTCAACGTGGACGCTGCATGAAAATCCGATGATCTGCCGCACTATTAGCGACGCCTAGCCGCGTCCTGGAAATTCGCTCGCTGGTTGAGCATCAACTCATTGCGGGTCGAGCAAGAACGCAAAGGCCAAGTCAGGCCAAAACCCCGTCGATTATGACGAAAGGACGGCGATCTGGGTGTACAAATACTTCGCCAAGTCGGGCGACCCAAATGACCACCCGACCGGCAAATTAGCATGTCACTGACATGAACCGTATCGGTTTGACCGAAAGATTGGTCCGAACACGTACAAAATCGACATACCAACGCAACTGGACAAGATGGTGACGGTCAATGTAGACCGACTCAATTCCTTCCACGGCTAGTACTCTCGCCCGTTCAACATGACATTCCGGACGACGACTCCCCGATCGACTGTCTGCCGGAATCCAGCTTCACTAGTCGAGTGGCTTTCAGCGACAACGATGTCGCCTACACCGCAACGGTTCCCCCACCTTCCACTTGGTGGACAAGTGCAGGACGCCCCACTCTCGCGAACCCGAATACCTAGTCGACTACGTGGACGGACACAAACACTGGGTTCGCGCGTCCAGCTTCAAGAATACAAGACTTACATCGACAGCTACGAGAATGAGGGGCGGATGACTTAAGGTCTACCACCCTTAAGACGCCCCCGTCGGTTCGCCGACCTCGACGAGGAGCCGACGCAAAACGTGCTCTTCAAGTCGATGAGGTAACTCGACGATCGACGCCTGAAGGTGAATTTCATGGTGTCGTTCCGTCATCCCCTGTGTGTCGTCCGACCGGCCACTTAAGCTGTCTCATCGTACAGGCTGACCTCGAACAGCCTCCCCTCTCGCTATCACCCAAGCTACTCACTTGCGACCAAACAATCTGTGAGTCAAACGCGGCAAACAAGAATCAAGCAAGTTATTGGCACCAGCCGGTCAAGTTGTCGTGAAGGGAAGCGTTCAGAGTCCGACACGCGGCTGGAACTCGATCCAATAGCTCGCGCGCGGGGACCTATCCTTCCGGGGATGTGTATGCGGCGGGACTTCGGAAGCCGGAGGACCCTCGGTGCCGGATTCTGGGTTCGAGGGAGCCGATCGTGTTGTAGCCGTGGACGGATGAGTTGGACGCGTCGCCATCGCCGCAATGCTAGACTGAGAATGCCGCATTTTATCAGCTCACCTCACCCAAGTCGACAAGTCAAGAATTGAAGTCGAACGTAGGGCAGGCAAGTTCTTATCTACCATTGGCTGACTAGGTCGAATTTTGCCTGCCTACTAATGACGTCAAATATCTGCCTGTATCAACTATGCTCCATTCAACCAAGACACGATCGTCGACCCGATTGTTCGATGGAGGTCGAACTTGAAGGGGGGTTATGTCGATGATGGACATCAAGTCATCCCTACTCGACCACGAATAGTCGACATCAAGTGACTAGGCTCCGAAACTTAGAAGCATTAGCCGAGGGACATTCTAAGTCCCTCTAAAGGAATGCCTTCATGTAAGATAGCTACATCCTAATCAATCTTTAACCTGCACGTTGGAAGTTACCTACTTCCTTCCATCATGTGCTACTCTTGGTGTAGCCGAGAATATCTGACCCTGAAGTTCAGCCCCCTGAACTTCCTTTTTAATTTGTGCGCTTGCGTCTACCCCTGTGACCGTCACAAGGAGGCATGGAAACAGTAATTCGCGGTGGTTCCCAAGCAAGGCCTCATCTGTGCACTCAATGACTACACCAAAGAGATAATCCAGGTTGACAGAAGGAAGTACTCAGAGCACCAGACATTGGCGACAGCATTCTGCAAGTACCAAACCTTCTCTCAATTCGAGATGGAGTACGCTGGACATGTTGCTGGACATGTGGCAACATACAGTGCTGGCCATAAATGGTAGGTACACTTGTTTTCCCTTCCCCATGAACTCATTTGGCATGAAACTGCAGCATGGGCAGGTTGAGAGGAACAGAAATGGAATTGGGGATTCATCTGGTACTTTCTGATTGCCCTCACGATGAATATCTCCAAACATATCTTCATTTTACTTGAATTTACAGGAAATGACCTGGCCAAAAGTGAAAGGTACAGTTTGAAATTCTCACATAAAACAAAACCACTGACTGTATTATCAACAATTTAAGTTTCTAATACTTATTGCACGCCTCCTTGCACAGCAGCACGTCGATGCAACGCGATTCATGGACCGAATGAGCTTGGCAAGGTACTCCTGGTCAATGGACTCCCATTGCAGCAAAATTTTAGATTTCAACTCTTGAACAGACGAAAACAGTGTATGCCCATTGGCATACACCTTCCTTATGAGGAAGCCCCAGACGATCTCGATCGGATTCAAATCCGGTGAAAGGGCCAGCCAGCTCAACAACGGTACGTCCAGCTCGGCCAAAATCGCCTTCGTCTCGCGGCTCGCATGGATACTCGCATTATCTTGTTGAAATACGAACCCATCGGAGTGGTTCACGTGAACGAAAGGCATCAGGTAGTCGCTAACCGTGTCACAGTACGCGTTGGAGTCCTGGCGGCCAGACAGCAAGGCAACTTCGGTGACACCTCGGCTAGAGAATCTGCCCAAATCATCACACTTCACCCGCCGTTTTGTCGGCTCAAAAACGTCTGCTCTTCCTTGCGTAAGTCGCGCCAGTAGAATTGCATGCCGTCCGGGCCATCTAATTTAAACTTTTTTCGTCAAAAAAGTCGACATCGTTCCACCCGAGACCAAGGTCGACATGCGTTTTCGCCCATGCAACATGACCAGACTTGTGGGCTCGCGTGAGGCGCGGCGTTGCCTTCCGTTTCTTGTACTTGAAGCGTTTCGAATCGTGGAGCACTCGACGAACAGTTCGAGCCGAAACATCTAAATTTAGTTCGAATTGAATCCTACTTGAGCTCGATTTTCGTTCGCTCGCTAGCCGAAGCACACGTCGCATGTCCCGTTCATCGAGCTTTGGAGGTCTCCCTGAGCGCTCTTTGTGCCGTATGAGTCAGGCGACTTGAGAAAGTCACTGACGGCACCATTCGACACAAAAAGCTCGCGAGCAATATGACGAATGGTCCGGTCCATTTTGCACTTCGAAACGCAAGGATTGACCCACGCTGCTCTAGGGTAAGGAGCACGCCTTTTGGCATCTAGCTTTGTTCTGTTATGCATTCCTTTATGTTGTGTAAGCTTACATGTCGAACGCCTTTCGTTAGAACGCATTGGTCTTCGTGCAAAGTCAAGAATTGTGGAGTGTACCTTTCACTTTTGACCAGGTTCAAATCCATTCATTTCAAATTTTTTGGATTATCTTGGCGTCTATACATCGTCTTGGATAATAGAAACCATGTCCCTGTTGCAAATTTCAATTGGCTTAGCCTGAGCCTTGCTGGGTTTCAATTGGACAAAATGCGAAAATTCTGCATTGAAAAACTGTTGAACCTACCTTGTATGGCCAGCACTGTACTCTGGTTTGCTGCAGGAAGTACGTGAGAGGAAGCGTGATAGCAATCTGTAATGTCAACTTGCATTCGTGTATTTCAACCAATCAAGTCATTGTCAGTTAGATTTGTCGCGTTTGAAAAAATTATCCAGGCGTATAGTCACGGTCGTGTGGTCGAACACTTGTTGATGTTGAGCAAGGGCAAGGGTGTATTACATTACATTACGAAGCGCTACCGCATGTTGGGTGTACTGAACGAGTGGGAATCTTTGTCACGATCGTCGAAGTTGAACGTTCGTCAGGTATTTTTATTCCAAATATCCACTGCAGCATGATTGACCAAACGTCTCGTATCCTTAAAACTTGAAGTAAGTCCTAGGAGGGTTTTGGCCCTCTCCATTCCAGAATTTCATCAGCCCCCAGCAACCACTGACCGCACCCGCCGTCCACGACACTACACCGAGCGCGACAGCCACCGAGCGGTATGACCCAGCGACTTTCGATCTATGCTCATGTACACCCGGTCCATCATACTAGGCATGCCACGTCCTCCGACACATGCGACTTTTAGCCAATCATACTGCGGTGGACGACTTGGAATAAGAAAATGTCTCACGAACAGTCAACTTGGACGATCATGAGAAAAATTTCCACTCGTTGGATGACCTTGAGAAATACCCTGTACAGTGAACACCCCGGAAAATGCCGACATGGTTTCATCCTGAAATGTATGGAGGCGTAATAAAATCAAATTTATTAAATTATGCGGCTTAGTTCAAGTTGTTTGGTTACAATCAGGAGAATTCATGTGCACTATCAGAATCGCTACAAGTTTAACTACACCTCAGTATGGTTACAGGCCAGGGGGGTCTGACATTTGAGATTTGTGACTTTTTATGTTCTCCTACTCAGAAACTACCCTAACCACACATGCATTCCTTATCGACCTACACCACGACACATTCGGGTTTTAGAATTGCCTTCTTGAATGCACTCTTGATGGCTTCCGGCGAAATCCTGTCCCATGCCGCAATTGAGCGCTTGATTATGGCCAATCGTTTCTTCGAAGCTGTAGTCACCGGCGTTTCCTCGAGCCAAAGAGTACGAAGTAGCTTCTTGAATGATCCCATCACGCCAACATCCAATGGCTGGCATACACTTGTGGAATTCGCAGGCAATGGTTCCAAAATGCTGTGAAGGTCTCCTAGTACAGCGAAATTAACAACAAAGTTAGCTGTGATATTAGCATCGAAGATATCAGAAATGCACGATCATCAGCGAAACTAGAAGCAAAATCAGCTATGATACAAGCACCAAAAATAAGAAGTATGACAGCGAGATGCAGTTACCAGCAATTGTTTTAGTTGTTTATTGCGTTACATGAGCGTCTAAATTGTCAGCAATATTGACGGACGGCCGATGACGTAGGGCGGAAACATTTTGAGATACGTCCTCCACACACGACCATCCATCCAGGCGGATTCTGAACATCGTAGTAATGCCCATCAGGGTACGTTGTTACTTCGGGTTTTTCGATCAAGCCACCTGGCGTACCATGGAAAATAAAAGGAATTGGAAGCTTTTCGCCTACAATATCGTCAGCGAAAATTATGTGAAAATTTTACTGTTCGAACGGCATGTGAACACGGCTATCAAAGGTCCGAATGTTTCTGCTTCTTGTCCACACGCGACGACTGTCCTTTCTCAGGCCAAATTCTGCCAGGGGGCATCTCGTAGTGGAGAGCCGTTTCGTCGACGTTGAGAACGCACAAGGCTCGTACGCGTGATACTTGTCCCAAAATTTCGCCGCGAAATCGTGTTGTAACGCTATCATTTCGCATGTCGGCAGTTTCGTGTGACATAGCACGCGCTGTGAAAAGTTGTGCCGTTTCGTAAAATCTTGGCACAACTTGAAGAGATACATGTACGCATCCTTTTTCGCCGTTTTGTAGTCTTCAAGCCAAGTTCAATTGTATGTCTTCATGAATATATACCCGGCAGTTCGAGTTGCGTCAAACCAATGCGCGCTTTCACATCTCGCTGCACGAGAATGGCCCATCCACCACCCTACTCACGTCCTTCCGTCACAAAGGCAAGGCGGGGTATGAATGCATTTTGAGATCAGGCTTTCATTGCCTGAAGCATTTCCTTACCCCGGCACGCACCTGGCCCACTGCGGATAAATATAATAGATGATTTCCCATTAATATTTGGTTACCCGGATGAGTTCGACGACATTGATGTGCCGGCAATCGAGCGGTTGCAGTATCATGGTTCTGAACCCTACTTATTGGCACCAATATACGCTCGACTTACCGCCATTGCACACCGAGTGTTCGAGTTCACGGGACACGCTCTGCATGATCCTGTCCAATTGAGGTCCTTGGCAACTGCCGTTCAACGCCCCCTACAAAAACATCCTCTCCGAGATTTGGAATTGGACACCACACCACATCAAGCGGGCATGCCTAAACCTACCCGAGCCCACTCGTGACCACCCCATGCTACGAACACACGGAACCATCGAGGACTTGCACGCGTACCTTATGCTGTTCCGTCGCACGATTGCTGTCGTAACACCGTTACAAGCCGACATGTGAACTCGACTGCAATTCTGGGTACTGCCTGTCGGATACTGCTTCTACCACATGCAATATCCCTACGGCAGCGGTCACGCCGTTGAAACTATTCACCATGCTCTGATGGCCTGCCCCTGCGTCCACCCGCTTTGGGATACGATGGCGGTGCTATGGCTACAGTTTGGATTGCGATTCGATTGGACCTGCATTTTGGACGTCACTAAAGCCCTACCTCTTCCAGCATGGTCCCACTCAGCACCGGAACTCTTGCTGCTCTTCTGGACGCTACTCGCTGGAGGCATGTTGCGTCGCATTTGGATCCACCGAAACAAGGTCAAATATGAGCGCTGTTCCCACCTT
>NW_008580199.1:135698-136696 GCF_000520115.1 Aphanomyces invadans | reverse complement strand
CGAATGATCATGAGAAGGAGGCGCCGGTTGACCATGGCTCGACATCGCGCGCAAATTTCGAATTTTGTGGTGAGATGCGTGTTATCCAGATGACTTCAACAAATATTTCATTTTTTTTCTTTCACATTCTGAAACGCTATTTCGAAATGGGAGCTCTCACAAATTATAAAATACCATAAAAAAATTGAGGCATCCAGACCCGCCCTAAAATATTCTTAATCTTGGTGAGAATGCAGCTGGTCATTATTGCGACGACATTGTTTTGATACAACAACAGATGTGAAGTTGTATCAAATCATGCGCCTGGACGTGAGCAATATAGTATGCGATTGGCCAAAATTGAAATATATTCATATCTGGATGATTGTACTGCTCAATGATATAAATATTCCACAGCAGGGACCAGTACTTTGTACCACGGGGGACGGATTTCCGTCGTTCCCTGTTCGCTCCTCGAGTTTGAACTTTCAAAACGTTAACCAATCACAGTAGTTTTTGTTCTGCATTGCAATTGGTCAAAAAGAATCACAATTTTGAAGTGATGTTGAAATATACAAGTGGTAGAATGTATTAAAACAGATCATGTTACAGAGGTGGTCGGCTTTTTGGTGTGATGGCTTTTTCCGGGGCTCACTCTACTACTGTATGAATTACAAAAGAGTACTAGTACTTCAAGGCGAGATGACATTGCATGTTGGCATCGTCGGACGACGATCGTGGCCACCTCATTCTGAAATCTGCTCACCACTTCTCGATTCATGCGCGACTGGGTCATGCTTGCTCTTGAGTTTACTGCTCTCGTCGTGGCTGTTGGGGCGAGGAGTAGACGAGTGTAAGCAGTGAAGCCAAAGAGGCAGGTTCAAGAGTAATTCATTGGTGGTTATCCCTCTAGTCTCTGTGTTGATATGAATGGCTCACATAGCTTGTGTTGATATGAATGGCTCACATAGCTCTCTGTGGCCTGCCACCAGTCATTCTGTGTTCATGTAATACCTAAA
>NW_008580199.1:120162-124268 GCF_000520115.1 Aphanomyces invadans | reverse complement strand
CAAGAAGTCCATGTGCTGGTGTGACGCCACCATGAACAAACCGAGTACAGTCGGCAACTGCGACAGTGCCAAGAGCCAGCACTTCCAACAGAGCGACCTCAGCGCCAAGACGGAGGGGGCCAATTTTTGCTTGTGCTGCGACAAGACCAAGGCCAAGTCGTATTGCATGACGATCGCCCAAACGCGCAGTTGTGCGGATGGCAACAGGGAATGGCATTCTATTGATGATAGTCAGCGGTGCCCGATAAAAACTATTCTGCCAACGTGACACCACAGCAATTTCGTTTACAGTTCTTCTTGGGGTGTATTGATGCAGATTCAGTAGGAAAAGCTGGCCCACTTCGTCTTCACGTTTTGGACGCTGAGGTGGAAGTCATGCGCTCCGGTGTTTACAAAGACCACATTTTGGTAGGAAAGTTACGCCCACTTGGACGCACCAGCTGGATCTCGCGCAGGCGGCACGTCAACCATGACGACATGATGTCGGCGGCTGGACTTGGTTTGATGCATCCGGAGGTCTCCCCGACGAGGGGAATGCCAAGAGGTATGTCGCCTGTGTGTCCGGCCACGGGGGGGATCGAAAAGCTCAAGGTCAAGCGCTTCGTCAGTTGATCCGGCGTGCATGGGTTCCCTTTGGATCATCTCCCGAGTTCCGCCCGACTATCCCAACCAACGCTCCAATTGTGCAAACGGGTGCGCGCGAGTTTCTCGAGCTCACGCCGTCCTCCGCACCGCCGTTGGACAGTCCGCCTGCACGACACCTCGCATCGTCGTGGAGTCGTCATTGTGTCGTTTTGTTGGCCAAGTTGCTAGTACTTCAACACAACCACAAATACATGCTTTCGATGCGCTTGCAAACTTGCACCACGATATCCTATGCGCACTAGAAGCAACGCCGCCTGTTCATAGTGTGGTGCATTGCATGTTACACGAAGTCACCAAGGCGAGCCAGGATGGCCAGCCACCGTCGAATTCAAACGAATGCTTGATGGAGACCATTTCAGAGTTGCCACATCGACGGGCCGTCTGGTAATGGCACACTTCCACTCGTTTAGTGGGTAGGCTTGGACGGGCTCGAGTTGAGTTTCGCGTACTGCGACTTCTCGTTGGACTTGAACACGACGACACAAACAGCGATCCCGACGGCGACCGCGGCCGCGATCCCGACCCACCACCAGACGGCGCCTTCAACGTGGCGATTGTCTTGCTCGGGAGCGGTCAAGTCGGCGCCACTCAAGTACTCGGACGGATCCTTGGGGTACGCAAACGCAGTGCATGCGCGGTTCGAGTACAAAAAGCATTCAAACATGTACAGGCCGTGGAGGGGGCGCGTCGCTGGGACCATGTGGCCCGCGCCTTTGACCGTTTTGAACGTCACGTTGCCGTAGGTTTCCGTGTACCCCGCGAGCTGCTTGTCCGGGCCAAACCAACTCGACCACTTCTCCGTGGCAGTCAAGTTGAGGCCGACGTCGGTGGCGAGCCAGCGCTGCGTCCCGAGAAAGTTGACGATTGCGTCCGCGTCGCCGCTGTAGATGAGCGCTTTCAACCCAGCGGCGAGAATCGTCGGGTATTTGTCCAGTGAAGTCAAACTGAGTGTGTACTGGCGGCTGACAGCGGGGTTACAGTCTGACCACGGCGTCGTGCCGCCCGTGGCATGGATCGCTTCGACCACACTCGGCTGGTTCAAATACACGGTCGTGAACGAGTCGGTGCACGGCTGGATCTGTACAAAGCCGCATGAGCAACGCAGGTCATGCGAGAAAATAGGCTGTGAAAGCGGCCATACCTTGCCGCGGTGGGTGAGCGGGCGCACGTCATGATACTTGAGAACTTGCGACTGGTTGCCTTGGAGCAGGCACACGTCGCCATAGATGTAGTATGGGTTCAAATCTTCCAGGTCGACGCTGGCCACGGCTTCGTCGTACGTCGCCGCGCACTGCGACGAGCACCCAGGGTGGTTAAACTGACATAGCCACCACTCGGTGGGTTTGCAGTCGCGTTCGACCGCCCGGTACGTCTCGATCGAGATGAGACCGTGAGTGTAATAGTAGTCCATGTAGGCTTTGCCTACATGAGCCACACGTGTGAGGATGGATGGTGGTGCGGTCGCACGACATTACCGTCGATCTTTTGGTCTGTGTACGGGTTGCCGATGGCGAACCCGGTCAAGTGGAGGCCGGCCACCGGCTCCGTTACGAGTTGGTGCACCAAGAACGGGATATACATGCCGGCGTAGCTCTCGCCCGTGATGTAAAAGTCGCGATTCGTGTACTGCGGGTACAGCGCGAGAAATTGCTCGAGGAACTCGCGGGACCGCGCCGCCGTCACGTCGTCATGGTAGTCGGACGCGTTCAGGACAGGCTGGCTGAACCCGACGCCGGCCGGCGAATCGAGAAACACCATGTTCGCCTTGCGGTTCCACGCGTACGGGTTGCGCTTGACGGTCATGTCGCTCTGAACGACAAACGGACCCAGCTCGGTGAAAAACCCACCGAGTGACGAGCAGCCAGGACCACCGTTGAGCCACAGCACCAACGGGTCGGTCGACGGACTCGATTCCGACTCGACGAGCCAGTAAAACATCTTTTGGCCATTGCTCGGCAGCGCAATGAGGCCGGCATACTGGTCAAAGTTGATGGGCTTGGGATCGTTGTAGCCAGGAAGCGACGTGATCTTGTGCAGCGTCGAGTCGCCCCATGCAGACGCGACAAGCGCCGTGGTGGCGATCGCGCAAGCTCGGAACATCACGGGGAGGTTGGCGGAATGAGTGCGTGGCTTCGCCCACGGCCGCCGTGACGCACTGAGACGGCTCACTCGTCTAGTTATCACCTGTTTCTCGGCAACCTCGACTTGGACGATTTGAAGACAACTGAGGGAGAAAGCGTGAAAAAGTGATGAAACCTGACCAAAAATTCAAATATCTGTCAAAAATCGACGATTTGTACGCACTGGAGTCCCATAGAAGGGAAGATCGTGCAGCCTTTCCAAGCAAGCACCACGCTGACTCCGCTCTCCCAGCGCAGCAATGGGGCGAAGGCGATGTGAATGCTGCGGAGCGCAACGTATGGGGGATGTCTCCTGCTCCATCCTCACGGGGGATTTATGCAAAGCTGCCTAGTGGGCGCACTCCACGGTGACGGCAGCCAAGATGAAAAACTTTGCCCAGCCGGTCTTGGCTGCGGCTCAATTGTGCCCCCACACGACGAGACAGACGACGAAGGGCTTCATCCAGCTGCATGAAAAGTCCGATTTCATTCCCATGGCATTCGAAAAGTCCAAGTCGACAACAACCTCATCGAGTTTGATCGATAAACCGCTGGCATTGGGGGCGGGACAATGATCTACTGCGAGTACACTGGCTTGGCTTCACCCGTGGACAGTTGAACGTACTGCTTGGTCTTGTGCGACCGCTTCAAGAAAAACACCGTACCAGCAACGCCGGCTCCGATCACGACCACAACACCCAGCGCCCACCAGAGTAGGTTGCGCCGCCCGGTAGCTGGCTGGGAAATGTCGCTCGGGGCCGTCAAATCGGCGCCACTCAAGTACTCGAGCTCGTCCTTGGGATAGTCGAACGTAGCGCAGGCCGCATCGCCATAAATGAAGCATTCAAACATGTACACGGCGTGCAAGGGCCGAGTTGCAGGGACCATGTGCCCCGCGCCCTTGACCGTGGTAAACGTCAAGTTGGTGTACCGCTCCGTGAACCCAGCCAACTGCTTGTCCGGGGCGAACCAGGCGTGCCAAGGAGTCTGGACGGCGAGCTGGAGGCCTTTTGTAATCCACCGTTGGGTCCCGATAAAGTTGACACTGGCATCGGCATCGCCGCTGTAAATGAGCGTTTTGAGGCCGGCGCTTAGTATGGCGGGGTACTTGTCCAGCGTCGACGTCGTGCGATGGTAGTTCTGCGCAATGTCCATGTTGCACCATGTCCAGTCAACGTGGTTGTCGGCCAGATGCAGCGCCTCTTGGACGGCCGTTTGCTGCAGGTATCGCTGCGTGTAGTCGTTCTGGCATGGGACGTAAGCGCCGCGGTGGGTCGATGCTCGGATGTTGTGGTAGTGGAGCGCACCCGTTTGCCCTTCGTCGAGCTTGCACACGTCGCC
>NW_008580199.1:112737-116477 GCF_000520115.1 Aphanomyces invadans | reverse complement strand
ATACACTCGCGTACCGCTCATGCACTGCGAGATCGCGTTGCCGGGGCACACCGTCGCCGCAGCCTCGTACTTTTCAATCGAAATCAGCGCGTGCGAGTAGAAGTAGTCGATATACGAGCCAGCTACAGCAGCATACAACCCATCACACGACGCCGCGGTCGTCATGCGTCACTCACCATCCGACGCACTGTCAGTATATGCATTGCCAATTGCAAAACCCGTCAACTTGACGTTCGCAATCGGGTCCTTGACCAGTTTGTGAACCAAGTACGGCACGTAAATGCCGGCATAACTTTCGCCCGTCACGTAAAAGTCCCGGTTCTTGTAGGTCGGGTACAGCTCAAAGAATTGCTCGAGGAACTCGTACGCTCGCGCCGTGGTGTAGTCGTCTGTGTACAGAGTCTCGTTCACGCGCTGGCTGAACCCGACGCCGCCTGGCGATTCCAAAAACACCATGTTCGTCTTGCGGTTCCACGCATACGGGTTGCGCTTGACACTCAAGTCGCTCTGGACGACAAACGGTCCCAACTCGCCAAAGAAACCAGTCAACGACGAGCAGCCAGGGCCGCCGTTGAGCCACAGCACCAACGGATCGGTCGACGGACTCGATTCCGACTCGACGTGCCAGTAAAACATCTTTTGGCCATTGCTCGGCAGGGCCATGTGGCCGGCATACTGGTCAAAATTGATGGGCTTGGCGTCGTTGTAGCCAGGAAGCGACGAGATCTTGTGTGGGCTGCTGGACGCAGCCACGACCGCTACAACGACGCTCATAGCGCTCCAGGCAAATGTCATGGACACCATCACGCTTCGACCGAGGCAAAATGACAACTGAGTCGACTCGACGGGATGGGGCGAGACCAGGGCAGTGGAGGTCGGGCTAGCATGTAAAACTAAAACTAAATGCCCAGAGGGGTCATACCAAATTCCTCAATGAAGGCAGCACACGTGTGAACCAATTCTAGTTTTAATATAAAAATTGCTTTGATTTTGGAAACATTTTCTTGAAACCAAGAATGCATGTGGTCGAGAGGGAGGGAATGCATGTTTTACCTTGATATTTGTGGGGGGACGGATCCTTCGCATCAAGTTGAACTTCGGAGACGGACTCCATGGGTGTTACGAGACAGCCGTCGTGAGGCGGTGGCCCCCCGCCAAATCTTCAGCAAAGTGTAGGCGCCAGCAACTACCCAGCCAACCCGATGCAATCGAGATTCACTTGATGGCGCGCACGTGAGAATGGGGATGCATGAAGCCGTGCCCTCGCTTGTCTTGTGGTCCATGGACGATTGATTGAGGTTTGAAAGCACCATGGTTCGACATGATCCGATGTGTTCCTGGGATGGATGGCAGGTCGGTTGATTTGGAGGAATCGTTGGCCATGGGTGGACTAGTGCATGGCACATCCGTTGGCGTTTTCGTCGGGGTTTTGTCGCTGGCGCCGTCTGGCGAACGAATCGGGACCATGGCGGCTGCAATGGATGTCCCAACACATTCGCCACATTGCGTCGGAAACCCCCGACAAACCACATTGGACGTCATTGACATTTCTATCGATACAGACCGGTGGTCGACAGCGACCGCGAACTCACGGTGGATTTCTCGACGCTAAGCTCAACGTACTGCGGAGGCTCCTTCTTGGCCCAAAACACAAGGCCAATCACAGACCCGAGCACGACGACGACGGCCGTGATTGCCCATGGAATGAGAGCTCCGCTTCGATCAGCGTCCGACCCGACTGCAACGCTCGGATCGGCTCCGCTCAAGTATTCCAAAGCGTCCTTCGGGTACGTGAACGAGGCGCATTGGTGGTCGCCATGGAGGAAACACTCAATCATGAACAGGGCGTGGAGCGGTCGTGTGGCTGGGACCATGTGCCCCGCCCCTTTGACAGTTGTAAACGTGACATTGGTGTACCGCGTCGAGTACCCCGCGAGTTGCTTGTCTGGTCCAAACCAGGCTTGCCACGGGGCCAAGATGGGCAGTTGGAGGCCGCGGCTTTGATTTGAGCCATGTGACGATGCCGCTGCCGTGACCAGGTCGCCACCAGCCGACGAGAGCCAGCGCTCGGTCCCAAGAAAAGGCACCGTCGCATCGGCGTCGCCGCTGTATATGAGCGCCTTCAGCCCCGATTGAAGGATCGACTTGTACATTGGCAACGACGACCGACTCCGCGTGTACCGAGCCGCGACGTGGTCGTTGCACGGCGCCCAGTTCACGTGCACGTCGTACACGTGCAGTGCGTGTTGGACCGCGTATAGCTGCAAGTATTTCGTCGTGTATTGCATTTGACAAGGGCCGACGACACCGCGATGGGTGAGTGGCCGAATGTTTTTCGTGGCGCTCGTGCGCCGATATCGTGTGGCTTGTTGCGCCATGAACGTAGTCAGGGTGGCCGATTGAGTCGCAAGGCACACGTCGCCGAAAATGTCGGACGGGTCGAGCATGCTCTCTTGGCCAAAGCCAGCTTCCACCAACACCGCCAAGCACTCGGTTGGGCACTCGTTGCCGCCTAGATCAGACAAACGTACTGAGCAACGACAGCATCACGACGCAACGTTGCTCAGCAACTCGGTGGATTTGCCGTACCATAAAAACACCCAGACACGCCCGTCGCTCCACACACCCGTCGACCGAGCTCGTACGCCTTGAGCGACATCAGCGCATGTGTGTAGAAGTAGTCCAAGTACGCCGACGCTACAGACCAACTTCCATTGAGCTCGCAAGCGCGGCATGGCTAGTAGATCGAGGAATGGCTGCTGTACCGTCGATGATGGTGTCTGTAAACGGATTGCCGATCGCGTACCCGGTCAATTTCAGATGCGGGATCGGCAACTCCACTAATTTTTGCACCAAATACGGGATGTACATGCCAGCGTAGCTCTCGCCCGTGATGTAGAGCGGTCGGTCGGAATATGTTGGGTACATGGCCAAGAACTCCTCCAGGAATTCGTGAATACGACTGGCCGTGAACTCGTCGTTGTACTTCGAGGCATCCAGCAACGGTTGGCTGAAGCCGACGCCGGCCGGCGAGTCGAGAAACACCACGTTCGCCTTGCGGTTCCACGCGTACGGGTTGCGCTTCACACTCAGATCGCTTTCGACGACAAACGGGCCCAACTCGTTGAAGAACCCACCGAGCGACGAGCAACCTGGTCCACCATTGAGCCACAACACCAACGGGTCGGTCAACGGGTTCGATTCCGACTCGACGAGCCAGTAAAACATCTTTTGGCCATTGCTCGGCAAGCGAATGTGACCCGCGTAGTGATCAAAGTTAATCGCCCGCGAGTCGCTGTAGTGTGGCATTGAAGTGACGAGGTGTGGATTCGGTGGTCGAGTCGTCGGCTTTATGGCATGCGTAAATGCTGCGGCCACCAGGGCGACTCGACTGGACAACCCCATCATTGTTGACGACAGTTTTGGTGATGGCAGTCAAGAAGGTGATGTTGCTGTCCACCTGCATTACCATTGGTCAAAACCATCCAATCAAGAAGCATTTCAGATGGATGGACCAATCGCAGTGGCCAAAGGTCCAAAGTACTCAAACCAAAAAATGCATATTCTTCTTGTATAACCAACCCTTGAAATCTCCAGTTGGTTGTTGCGAACGCGAACGTGATTTCATCAGGGCTTGTGAACACACATGATACACCAGTTTCGCAATACTATCCAATGATTGTACATCGGTCTACTTCCAAATCGTCACCTTATATCGGAATTCACGACCTACAGCCAAG
>NW_008580199.1:91142-91797 GCF_000520115.1 Aphanomyces invadans | reverse complement strand
AAGCGCGCGGAGCTCGAGCTTGTCCAGATAACATTTGCAACCTCTTTCTAGATCAAGTATGGCGCGCATCCGCTACGTGACATTGTCAACATTGACGAAACAGCTGTCTACTATGACATGCCACCCCGTCGCACGTGGGCTGAGGTTGGCGAAGACTGGAGAGTTGACTCGGCCGATAAGCATTCTGACCGCCTCACAGCTGTCATGGGAGCATACGCAGATGGATGTCGGGTTTTTTACGTATTCCGCTCAATTCGTTCTTAAGATCGAAGCACCGATGCTCTTTGTGTTGAAGGGTGCTCCAGGCGGTGTTATCCAGTCTGAAGAATTGCCGACACTCCCATCTGGTCATCTACGTGGTTCAAGAAAATGCCTGGATGGACGACTCCGTGTGGGAGTTTTATCTCAAGGAGCTATTGAAGTTTGAGCTGATAGGACCCTCTGTTTTGCTTGTGGACAATCTTGCCACCCACGTGTCGTCGACATCGTACAAGCTCGTGGACGAAGACTTGTTTGGCTTTTTGGAGCCGTTGCCTCCAAACTCAACCAGCGTTTGCCAGCCTCTTGACGTTGGCGTTATGGGACCACTGAAGGCGAGATTACGTGCGTTATGGCTCTTGGAGAAACCTGTCGTTTCTGCAGCCGAAAAGAGAAG
>NW_008580199.1:78645-88645 GCF_000520115.1 Aphanomyces invadans | reverse complement strand
TCATGCGGATGTCCTTCCTCTGGTTCATATATACTATTGCTAGTGCTACGATGTCGATAAGTACAGAGATCCCTCAATTTTTGTTCCCAGTCAAAGTATAAATTGTAACAGACCAAACCAAGGACAAAGAGACCACAAAAATCAATTTATAAAGGGAAATACATTAGTTTAGCAATCGCTCGATTGAGTAGCCTGTGGCATCGCAAAATACAATGCCAGTACGCTACCAGCAATTATGAATCGTCATGGACGATACACACTCCCACGCAGATAGCGACCACGTCATGGCCGTAGTGTCTTGCACTACGTGGAGCTAACGCTGCCTCACATTTTGAATTTTGAATCACCAGCATCAAATTCAAACCATGTTCAAACCATCCCAGGAAACTTGATACTAGTATCAAATAATGTTAAAGAAGATACTCCGGAGTATTCATTTTCAGTAGGGAGCAAAACTTGAGGGATCTCTGTATCGAAAATCGTATCTCTATTTCGGTAAGTATCGTTTTCTTTGGGTGAGACAATATCAATTCTAAATCGTGCAGGTGGCGGAAGTATCGTATCGATATCATTTGTCACGAATTTTCGACATCAATACAGTATTCAAATTCCTATACATAGTAGTATAAGAAACGCAATACAAAAAGATGCACGGTAGAATACGATTTCCCTGCCGCCGTCACCGCGACCCGTCATGTCATGAGTGTGTGAAGCCATCGACGTGGAGAGAGCATGCAAGGAGAACTTTTCAACCCGCTCTGACGAAAAACATGGTTATCTTCGTTAAAACGACACATTGAACGCACCAAACCATCCAAAGTCTTTTGGAAAGGGCGACAAACTCGTGGCTCTACACGACTGAGTGGCGCGCGACCTCTGCACACAGTAGAGATGACTCCTTACCGGATTTGCCGTTGAATCGAGATCTTCCTTTCACATGGCCGCTGGGCCTTCATCGTGGAGTTGGAGCACCTTTTCCATGGCAACCAAGTGGACATGCTGATGCGTGTCGTTCAGCATCAAGGAGAACTCAGGGCTTTCAACGGGAGTGCCCGTGACTCGATACCCCTTGCGCTCGTAGAACCCGAACAAGTCCTTCCGGGCAGATACAACGCTAATTTCCATGCGCGGTGTCGATGACAAGTGCTTTGCATAAGTTGCAACGAGGAGCTCAGCGGCCTGGATGAGGTGGCTGCCCACTCCACGCCGCTCAAATTCGAGTAGAACGCTCACGCTGGAGAACTGACCCACGACGACATTGGTTTGTGCATGATGGGCCCACTTGACGTATATGCTGCCGCAGCAACGGGCGCTGTCGTGTTGGTCATGGTCAGTGATCTCCGCGACGACGAAGTTCGAGTTGGGTGCAACCAACATGGCTTGGACATCGGCCAACGTGTATCGATTGTGGTGCTCTTTCGTCTTGAAGAACGCGTCCGCCATGAATGCTTCGTTGGTGCACGCCAGGATGAAGGAAGCGTCGGCGGGCACCGCTGGCCGCGTCGTGATGGACCATTGCGTCATGGCAAGCCGTCTGTAGTGTGTGTCCTCCGCGGAGAGTTCACGCGCAAACAGAAGAACTGAGACACGAGTTGAATCCAGCAAAGTGCAGCCACTTGGCGGTGGCCGCGCACGTACTTCCATCTTCCTCTCCTGCACAACAACATCTCACCAAAGTAGCGATTCGTTCAGCAAAATTTGCAAATATTGAAAAATACTTAGGTATCTGGGATATTTCAAATATTGTACTTGAGCACGTCCTCGAATATAGTATCAACACACTGGGGATCCTTTACACATGAGAGCAGGCGTTTGACTGCACGCAGCGCCAGCTGTGTTGCCCTGTTTGTAGACAAAATAACAGCAGCATCAGGGCGGATGCGTCCTTGGGGAAAGCAGTACGTACAGGTGAAGGAAGGTGCGACGCGCAGCAATTTGCAAAAGCTCGACATGGATATCTCTCCACTGGCGTGCAGCAGCAAAGTACCGCTGCATGGCCCTTCACATCTAAAGGTGACGAAGCAAATATTTGACAGGACGGAGCATATTGTCAGTTACTATAGTCCTTTGAAGATAATATATATCAGAAAATCCCGAATTGTGTGAAATATTCTTGGCTGACCGGCAAAAATCAAATTTGCATTATTAAACTGGACGTTGACGATGGGTAAGAAAAGATTTGTATTTCGGAGTTGTCGATTGGTCGATGCACCTTTTTTCTCCTTGACAACAATCATTATAGCATGGTGCTCGATGTCGTCGTGGAGTTCCGCGCCATTCGCGACGTCCGCGTCATTGGGTTCTACAGCGCAAAGGATCCACGATCGGACAAGCAGTATGTTGTGTACGTCATCGAAGTCACCACTGTCGATCCGTCTGCGGCGACGTCGTCGTTTCTGATCTACCGGTACGTCTCTCCACGCGTATTCATCCGATCGTCGACGACGCCTTCCTTCCAGGCGATACTCTCAAATTGCAATCTTATCAACGAAACTCCACTACGAGACCACCGTTGGGCTACCACCCAAGTATGCGTTGCAGCCGTACCCGCTTACAGCGGAGCAGCTTGCACATCGGTACAACGTTTCCCCTTGGTCTCGCAATGCTGACATGTGCGCACGAAACAGGTACGACGGGCTGCGACGGTTTGTCGACGAGATCTTTGCTGCACTGAAACTCGTCTCCGGGATCGATGCGGCACCTCCGCCTTGTTCCACCGTTGTCCCTCGCGACATCCAGGTTCAACCTCTGTCCCGTCATGTGCACATGTTGCATGTTGGCCATTCATTGTTCCATGTGTCGTATGCTCAGATGTTTTACGAGTTTCTGCATACACACAAGAACCGCCCTCCGATGCCGCTGCACCCGCCGCTGGCGGATTGGGCCACCCCCGGAGAAATGACCTCGTCCACATGCAGCAACGGGACCTCCTCTCGCTTTTCTTCTATCGTACGTCGAGTTTGCCACTGTCGTTGGACCGGTGCTTGACGGTCTCCCTTGAGCTTCCCGACTCGTGCGAGGCTCACTCCCCACCCACGTAGTCGTCAGAGTCGCTGAGTGTGGCGGCAGCACGATGGGGTGACGACGAAGGCAGTGTCGCGGGCGACATGGATGAACAAGTCGACGACTCGAGCCTGGTCGTCCTTGGTATGGCACTCCCGCTCACCACATTTGGCATTCTCTTGATTTGGAGCGATTGCATGGTGGAGTGGTTTCAAACAGAGATTACGTTTTCAGCGTAGTGGGTGTTCCAGGTTGTTGATACTGCTCATTTGAATGAACTGCGACGTACGCACCCCTGCGCTCTTCCAATGCTGTCCCTCCTGTGTGAGATAGTGACCCTATGTCCGCCATATTTCTTGGACGAGTCGTGGTGACCGAACTTTCGATTCCCCATCACTAGGGCCCCTGTCATCGTTGCGCCGATTTCGACCTCGACAAGTGGATGGAATGAGTTTTTGTCTGGATGGTGCATCATTTTTTCAGGTCGTCACGATGAATATTCCCCGCAGATAACGACGACGCGGCGATCCAAGAGAAATCCCCCTTGGAGCTGTCAAACCACCTCCGCAACGACGTGCTGCAAGTGGAAAGCCAGTGCCATGCGCTGTGGAACGTTGTGCAGGCGTATCTCCACGCGGCTCAATCGTTTTCTCAGGCGACGCTTGCCGTGGAAGCTGAGATTGCCCGGTTGTCGAGAATGCCATTGCTTGGTACGTGTGTTTTCATGAAAAATCGATGACGACAAGATGGTTGTGTCGGTGCGTTGTGCTGCGTGCACTCTCGTTGCGTTCTCGGGCTCAGAGTATTCTGAGTGTGTTTTGGTCGTCGATGGCCCGTCGGCCAACTGCTGCTCGTTGTCTAGGCCAAAGCGGCACTTTCGTCGAAGACAGGAATGCCGAGACAGGGGTTTCGATCGCCCAAACGACCAAAGACGCCGAACAACCCCCGACGCGTCCGTCGACATCGTCGTTCACGTCCTTCTCCATGGAGCCGTGGAAGGTATTGCAGGAAAGTTGCGGCCTCAACGTCGTCGCGCCCATTCGCCAGCTATGCCATGAGGTACATCTCCATGGCGACGAATGTGGACAGTGTCAATGTAGCATCAAGTTGGTTGCGACGATGCTGCAGGCCGTTCGTGAGTGTGTTTTTTTTGACATGGTAGACGGTGTTTCCTTGGAGTGTTCTTGGTAGGCCATTCGTAGATTCTAATGCTGTGAAAGTGCAGGGTTCTATATCGTGACACGAAGATATCGATAGTTTTCGATCGATGTTGTTGCTGCTGTTGTTGAAGAATGTCACGTGCATCTGTAGGTTCTTCCCGAAGTGAAAGCGACCTATTGGGGCTGCCTGGCGCCATCCACCCACCGCGGTGGATCCGCTGCGCCGCTGTATCCTGCCTTTCGATACCTCCGCGAACGAGAGAGTCTCCAAGCATCGCTGCAAACAACTTTAACCGACGTCTCAACAGCCTTTCGTGCGGCTCACAGCGGCTTTCTCACATCGCAAAATCCACTCGACACCACCCCATTCTCCAATGAGATGCCTGTTTTCACGAATCCTGGGACACACGACCTACACAACATCGCCCGTGCGGCTACCAAACGGCCTCACGACAGCGACATCGAGGGTGACATGTCCTCCGACGATCACGCCTGCCCAACGTCTCCAATTCCTCTCGTGAACAGCAACAGCGAGTCAGCGACTTCCACGACAGTCCCTCAAGGTAGATTCGTCGAGTGAAGATGCAATTTTTGAGCCATGCGCTCGGCTGAGTTGATTTGTGTGAACGAAAAACAAGTGCGATTGTGAATCGGGATGGCGCACAGGCACGCCATCCACGCTGGTCGAATTGCATGGCTTGAGGATTTTCTGTTGAATTCATATTCTTGGAGAAAATCCCTCATTTCGCTTTCCTGTGGTTGTCGTAGTGTATGTGTGGGGTCGATTACCCGACGCAACGACACCGTTGCTGCGACCCACCCCTCAGCCCATTCGCATCGGCCAAGACATTGCCCAGGTTGCGTGCGGTGGCGACCGCCTCCTCTTTCTCACAGGTGTGCCTTAAAACATCAGCTCACCCAATCCGTTCATACGAACTCCACACTTCACCCTCCTACCCGTCTCGCTTCGAGTATTCGTGTGCAATTTCCCTGGCTTGGATAGCACCGAATTGCTTTTTCTTTGCATTCCCTCGCTTGGACAGAATATTTGATTGTGCTCTTGGCTCAAGTTGAGATTCAATTGCCGTCGGCAAGTTGTTGTGTTTTTGTATGGCATGTATATCGGTGAATGGCCAGCCAGCGCTGCAACTAGCAACACGGTTTTGTAGTGTCGGGCGAAGTGTACAGCTGCAACCCAGACGAAAAAGGGCAAACCTTGGAAACTCCCCAGCTGGTCGAACAGTTTGCCCTCGACAAAGCCCTCCACTCCACCATTGTGGTCACGGTCGCTTGTGGTCCGCAGCACGCCTTGGCCATCACCCACGTTGGCGAAGTAAGTTGTCCATGACGAAGGTGTGATTCGTTGATGGTTGTTTGGACATGTTTTGGACGTCAATTCGCACACGGCCTCAATCGCTACTCACTGGACGCTGTGCTAGTTGTACTCGTGGGGAAGTGGCGAAGACGGACGTCTGGGCCACGGCGATATTCGCGATCGACCCGTTCCACGAAAGGTCATGAGCTTGCTGGGAGAAAGGTGTGTGTGTGTGTGTGGCCAGGCACGGCGCATCGATCTTTCGAGTGCTTGGAACGTGTGCAATGTGCCGTTAGCGTTTGTGTACTTGGTGCAGGGACATGCCGCACCAAGGTGGGATCGTTTTTTCATGTCTACAAGCTGGAGTTTGAGGGAAAAAACGACGGTGTTTTTCATGCCAACTTTTCGTCGTGTGTTTTGTTTGCATGGCGACGTGAATTTTCAACATGTTTTTCATCGAGATGAAGTGCCTAATCTTGTGAGTCGTCTTGTGCTGTATATCGAAGGGTAGTACAAGGCAGCTGTGGTGGCGCACACACGGCAGTGATTTCCGCGACAAATCAATTGTTTACGTTTGGTCGGGGCAAACACGGGCGCCTCGGCCTTGGTTCCTCGGGACTGTTTCGCATGGTAGGTGTCGAGCACATCGACATTGGTTCTCGTCCTTCAATTTTCTATGGTTTTCTTTTTCAAAAGTTCCTGCAACGATAGTGTGGTGTATGCCGCATCGATCGATTTTGATCTAGCAGTGTAGACACCAACTCCAGTCTCGTCCAACGTGGCATGGAAGCACGTGTGCTGCGGATGGAACTTTACCATCGCGCTGAGCATGGCAGGACGTGTTTACAGTTGGGGTAAGCAGGCCGAAGGACAGTGTGGCTTGGGTTACGTTGAGGCCGACCAGCACAGCCCTGTTCAAATTGATGCACTCCGTCCGTACAATGTAAGTGGAAGTTGTAGACTGGCAACAAAATTGTCAAGCCGAGTGGTGTCGATGCTCTAAGATTTTGGCCAGTGTCCCCGTCATCCGTTTAAGACGGAACGTGCTGCGCGGCATGTGCCATTCGAGCCACGTTATTCTGATCATCCCGATGTGTGGTGCCTTGCGCCATTCACGCCAAGTCTGTGTAGATTGTCGGCGTGGCGTGCGGGTACACGCACACCCTGGCTGTATCGGACAGCGGCGAGCTGTTCTCGTGGGGCCTGGGCGAGTACGGCCAACTGGGGAAAGAAACCATCTACCAAGTACGTTGTCGTCTGCGGCGTCGACGTCGGTTGTGGGTCCTTGGCGATTTTTTATGCGGGACATGCATTGTGTGCTGGCCGGTGATTTCAAACCGCTGGAGATCGATGCTTCTCGCTCTTGAAGATGGATTCTCAAAGTTGTTGCCACGATAGCCGGTGCCACAGATTGTGGATGTTTCAACGTGCCTCGCGATGGATCGGGTCCTTCAAGTCTACTGTGGAGCCTTCCACTCGGTCGCAACCACGGAACGGAATGTGCTGGTAACTCATTTTCATCCATCGCGCCACCACACCATCCCCAGGCGCCAGATAAATTTTCTTTCGACTCGATTGCGTTCGAATGGAAGAGCCATGGTGTTGTTTGGTTGAATTCTGATATCCACCATCGCGCTGTAGTTGACGTGGGGGCTTAATGTGTACGGCGCTTGTGGCCTGGGCCATACGACCAACAAGGACTCGCCTGAGGTACGACGCGTCGACGTATGATGCCCACTGCCTCTCGAAAATGAAGACATTCCCAACATCCATCGCGTTGGATGTTTGATGGCTAGAGTCAATTGCATCCATTCAAGTTTAGATCACGACATGTTGTTTCTGTAGCGACTGGACTGCTTTGATCGAGGCCATGAGCTCCTCGTCGTGTGCGGCCACAAATTCACGATGGTTCTCGAACGGTAGTACACAAGATGCTAGTTCTACTGGAGTACAAGGCATGATCGATGTGCTGGTCAGGGCGTCGGGGTCGCACGTCGAGCTCGGGACGCAGCCGCCAACGACGGGAAGTTTGCAAAAGGAAGAGGACCTTCGCCGTACGAAGCGGGTACTCGTACACCGATTTGCTGTCCCGATCACACAGTTCACAAGCCTCGTTCGGGACTGCCTAGCTGTGGCGCACTCGGATCTTGGACAACTGGGACGCCACAAAAGACTCGCCGTTAGCGCAGACGTTGTGGCGCCAGGGCATTCCACCGTCGTTGCGGTCCAAGGTAAAAAATTTGCATCTCGTCTTGGTTGTAGTTGCCTCGCATGTTCATTCGTAGGTGTGGCCACTGGCCATCGGGAATACTCTCAAAATCACCCCTGCCATGTATCAATTGTACCGGCAACGCGCTAGCCAAACGCGTACGTGGGGGTCGCGATGGCTTCGTTTGCTGCGTGCCGCTGCCATCCGCTTTCCCACCGACTTGCACTCCACGTTCTAGGTCTGGGCAACGTGCACCTTTCAAACGGCCGCGAACACACCGTCCGGCTCATCCACACCGATCTCCCCCGCACGTTTCCGACGCTCAAGCTGTTCGACACGAGCGGTACGTCCCGCCGCCGCCGCCTTCGTGGGACTGGATTTTCTACCGACCCGTGGCAGGACCGTACTTTGATTTTTTGCGTGAAGTGCTTGAAACGTACGCATGCTACCGCCCCGATTTGGGATACATTCAAGGGATGTCGTATATCGCGGCGCTCCTGTGCCTGCACATGCCAACCGATCGGTGCGGCGGTGGAATCGCGGCAAGGTGGGGCTAATGCGTCGGGATGGGATCGTCCTCGTAGGTTCCTGACATTCCAGTGCCTCGCCAACGTAATGGTTCACGAGCACCTCTTTACGTTCTACTTGCTCGACGTCGACTTGGCCCGTACGTAGAGCGAGGACCCCGTGTCGCAGGGACACTTTACGCGCCAGATCTGTTTGGAATTCACGCGCTGGCGGTGTAGACAACTACTATATGTGGTTTGACGAGTTCTTCAAGATGGAATTGCCCCAACTATTTCAACATTTCAACTCCATTGGCGTCCCGACAAGCCTCTTTCTCATGAATTGGCTGCAAACGCTGTTCCTCCAAGTGCTTCCGCTAGAAGTCGCGTCGCGGGTACTGTGTGTGCTTGGTTTTGCGTCCATGTTGCGTTGCTTGATCAAGCCGCGTTTTCTTGTCCTGGACGATGAAAAGTCGATGCGCGTTCGGTGTGTGGGTCGCGCTGTTGGGCAGGCGTACCAGACTGCGACCGCTCATCGTTTTTCGTTGTAGGTGTTTGACAACTTTTTGCTGGACGGCGTCCTGTTTCTTTTTCGCACGGCGCTGGCCATCCTGACGCTGCTGGGTCCGACCCTATTGGAAAACGACTTGGACGTTGCGCTGCCGCTGCTCCAGCGACACTACCAGCATCAAAGCCGATGGTTCGAGGTAAGTGTGTTTTCAAGACCGTCGATAGCGATCGATGCTGTCGGTCGTAGGCCCTGGCCGAAGACAAACTGTTTGCCACAATCGCGGCAATCCATACCCCGTCGCACGTGTACATGGGCGTCGAAACGTTGGTGCAAAATGTTTATTTTTACCTCCCCGGGACAGCGTCGGCGGCGTATCCGCAGCAAAAAGTCAGGTAACGTGGCAGAGTGTGTCGACATCGATGGCGGGATGTTGGACCAACGAGGAATGTAGGCGGTCGCGGTATGCCCTGAGCGATCAACTGGACGGCATTGTGGGCGGTCTGTAGCACGAACGCGAGGATGCAGCGATCGAAAAGCACGCGATGGCTTCCGTCGGAACTCCTCGATCAATGCCTTGGCATTTTATTCAATCGAGCCGTGTGTCTCCACTTCGCATGACTTGGACGACGCGCACGTTGCGGGCAGGTGGCGCGGTCATGGCTTCCTTGAACAGCGAGCAGCGCATTAGCTGCTTGTGTCATGCCCACGACGTCAGCGAGAGAGTTCGTTAGCGCACACTTATTGCGATGCACCACGATGCTCCAGGGCGTGTTTGTGTGGACGGCACGCCGATATAAATCCTGATCGCCAGCACACATGCTAAAGTCGTAGCACGACGCTTCACTTGTCGAGAGTCATGCAAAGGAGCACAGGTGCTGCTGTGATTCAAGCATCTCAAAGGTGGCCTCTTGACTTCGGCAGCGATGCGTGTGGATGGACCACGCCGACACCACCACTGGGATGCTCTGACGAGTTGTGATGGAGAAGTGAACCATCGACGTCGTCCTGGTCGACCGCTTCTCCACTGGAGCATCGGCACAGCACTGTCCGATGGTTCCTGCTGGCTTGTTTTCAGGCATGGCGATCATGCGCAAGGGGGAATGCTTGAGCCCGACACCCATAAGTCGAGAGCGATGCCAAGGATTTGACCAGGTCGACCGACCTACAGCAGCGCTCATGTCCCTTGCCACATTTCGCGGTGCACCAGGCAAGATTTTGGTCGATGGGTATGAGCCAATCCGAACCCGCCAAATCCATTTTATCAATCTCTTTTTGTCCAATTAAAAATCGATACCC
>NW_008580199.1:61413-78545 GCF_000520115.1 Aphanomyces invadans | reverse complement strand
CCACCAACGGCGGCCGTGTCGCAGGGACACTCCAGATCTGTTTGGAATTCACGCGTTGGCGGTGTAGACAACTACTATATGTGGTTTGACGAGTTCTTCAAGATGGAATTGCCCCAACTATTTCAACATTTCAACTTCATCGGCGTCCCGACAAGCCTCTTTCTCATGAATTGGCTGCAAACGCTGTTCCTCCAAGTGCTTCCGCTGGAAGTCGCGTCGCGGGTACCGTGTGTGCTTGGTTTGCGTCCATGTTGCGTTGCTTGATCAAGCCACGTTTTCTTGTCCTGGACGATGCACACGATGAAAAGTGGATGCGCGTTCGGTGTGTGGGTCGCGCTGTTGTGCCGGCGTACTAGACTGCGACCGCTCATCGTTTTTCGTTGTAGGTGTTTGACAACTTTTTGCTGGACGGCGTCCTGTTTCTTTTTCGCACGGCGCTGGCCATCCTGACGCTGCTGGGTCCGACCCTATTGGAATACGACTTGGACGTTGCGCTGCCGCTGCTCCAACGACACTACCAGCATCAGAGCCGATGGTTCGAGGTAGGTGTGTTCTCAAGACCGTCGATAGCGATCGATGCTGTCGGTCGTAGGCCCTGGCCGAAGACAAACTGTTTGCCACAATCGCGGCAATCCATACCCCGTCGCACGTGTACATGGGCGTCGAAACGTTGGTGCAAAATGTTTATTTTTACCTCCCCGGGACAGCGTCGGCGGCGTATCCGCAGCAAAAAGTCAGGTAACGTGGCAGAGTGTGTCGACATCGATGGCGGGATGTTGGACCAACGAGGAATGTAGGCGGTCGCGGTATGCCCTGAGCGATCAACTGGACGGCATTGTGGGCGGTCTGTAGCACGAACGCGAGGATGCACCGATCGAAAAGCACGCGATGGCTTCCGTCGGAACTCCTCGATCCATGCCTTGGCATTTTATTCAATCGAGCCGTGTGTCTCCACTTCGCATGACTTGGACGACGCGCACGTTGCGGGCAGGTGGCGCGGTCATGGCTTCCTTGAACAGCGAGCAGCGCATTAGCTGCTTGTGTCATGCCCACGACGTCAGCGAGAGAGTTCGTTAGCGCACACTTATTGCGATGCACCACGATGCTCCAGCGCGTGTTTGTGTGGACGGTACGCCGATATAAATCCTGATCGCCAGCACACATGCTAAAGTCGTAGCACGACGCTTCACTTGTCGAGAGTCATGCAAAGGAGCACAGGTGCTGCTGTGATTCAAGCATCTCAAAGGTGGTCTCTTGACTTCGGCAGCGATGCGTGTAGATGGACCACGCCGACACCACCACTGGGATGCTCTGACGAGTTGTGATGGAGAAGTGAACCATCGACGTCGTCCTGGTCGACCGCTTCTCCACTGGAGCATCGGCACAGCACTGTCCGATGGTTCCTGCTGGCTTGTTTTCAGGCATGGCGATCATGCGCAAGGGGGAATGCTTGAGCCCGACACCCCCAAGTCGAGAGCGATGCCAAGGATTTGACCAGGTCGACCGACCTACAGCAGCGCTCATGTCCCTTGCCACATTTCGCGGTGCACCAGGCAAGATTTTGGTCGATGGGTATGAGCCAATCCGAACCCGCCAAATCCATTTTATCAATCTCTTTTTGTCCAATTAAAAATCGATACCCCTTCGAACGTTCAACAGGCCACCCAACCCCACGACGTCCCATCGAGACCGGATCGGTGGCATGCTCAGTTTCAAACGTCTGCAGGCATGACAACGCGACTGCCGCTGATTGTGGTGGTCGCCCTCGTTGTGCTTCACCTCGATGCTGCGTTGACCACGTCGACCTCCAAGCTCGTCCACCCTCGCCGTAGCGACCGAGCCGTGGTGCACCAGCGAGTCTATGGCGGGTCCCCCACTCCACGTGGTGCTACGCCATGGATTGCTGGCCTTCGGTTCACCGCAGATGGGAGTTCCTTCTGCGGGGGAGCGCTGATTGCACCAGAGTACGTCGTTACGGCTGCGCATTGCGTGACATTTCGCCATGCTCCGCCCAAGGAACTCTTTGTGTCTGTCGGATCGGTGGTCCACAACGGCACCGACGGCGACATTCGGACCGTGGCGATGTACTGGACAGCACCCACTTTTATGAATGCACTGCTTGGATCGGACATTGCCGTGCTCAAGCTCAGCGCGCCGTCCACGAAACGCCCCGTCGCGCTGAGCAACGACTCGATTCGTGCCAACACGTCGACCATCGCATTTGGTTGGGGTGCCACGTCGCCGTCGGCGTATGCATCGGCAACGCTTCTTCAGGCAAATCTGACCACAATCGACAGCGACGAGTGCCAGCGACGCATCCGTGCGTCGTCCAACGACTCATCGTACACGTCGTGGCATGCGACCGACTCGCACATGTGCGCTGGCGGAACCGCGGGCACGGGAACGTGCTACGGGGACTCTGGCGGTCCCGTCGTCGTCAACCCATCGGGTGATGACATCGAGTTTCCTATCCGACCAAGGCAACCGGTACTCGTTGGGACCGTCAGTTTTGGGGTTGCCTGCGCCGCGGGGGTCCCTGATGTGTTTTCCCGACTCTCCACAGCCAAGCCGTTTATTGACAAGTACTCGGTTGGGCACACATGGATCGAGTAGACACCGCAGCTTCACCCGTAAACACTCGATATACAGTTCACGCGCTCTACAACGTTTCGACGCGGAGCGCGCTCCATGCGGCACGCGCTCTTGTCCACGAGCCATGGGGCCCTTTGCCCGCATGAGTTTGGTCTCTAGCAGAGAAGAGCTCGATTCGAATGGTCGCGCACGGGTTTCTACTGTGTTCGGAAGTGTAAGTGCAAAGCCTGGGCGACACTCTCGCACGATCGTGCAGTGCTTTGCCCATTATTGGGGTCGCACCAGCAGAAATACATTTTGTGTGTCTGTCCGCTCGGATGCCTGGGTGTGAGTAGTTTGCCGTCCCCACTCGTTTGAAGCGGCGGCGACCGCTTGGTTTTAAATTGGCATTCAACTCGGGTGGTCATGGGTCGGTCGCTGCAACGACGTTTGCCGGCTACGTCAGGAGAAAAAACACTGAAAGAAGCATGGGCGCTGCACGTTGAGCGCACACGACAGGGGTGTCGCTTGGAGCGATAAACGAGGACATGGTGAGAATCCGTCGCTTCAACAAGACCAAGACGGTGGTGCCACGAAGGCGCTGTCGTCGTCTCGAACCATGCGAATGCACGATTGCGACGGTGAAACATGAGTGCCGTGACGAGTTCCTCGCTGATCCATCGCCCCGCCTGCACACTCCGCGGAATGTGTCCCGTTGTGTGCTCCGCGGCCCGTGCTGTCCTTCCCCTGCAGTCGCTGGAGCCCTTTGCTGGCGACTCAAGTGGTGGCCAAAGGCCCAGCCCCGCCCCCGTCAAATTGGTTATCGAGGCCATTCAAGTCGTGCGCCTGTTGCCAAAATACTCGTTGGGCCAAGCAACACTGTTGATTGCGTGCTCGGTCAGCTCGTGTCGCGCACCTCGATTTGTTCGCGCGGCATACACATGCAAGCGAGGCAAGTGGCATCGCTTCCTGCATCGAAACAGCACGGGATGCCACGGTGATGTGATGCGTTCAACATTTCAAGTCCATACGCATATGCATCTGCATATGGCCACCCAATTTTGTCGCCCTGCTCGCTTCATCCACGATAGCGAATGAGCATCTTTGATCGCTACAGCAGTCGGACCACAACCACGCCACGGTGCATTGTCGTTTGGGTGGGCAGCGCTCTACAATGTAGCCACCAACGTGTATTGTATCGGCAATTCCAGAGGGAACCAGGGCTGGCCTCGGTGCACCTTTATCCACGGCAAACGGACCATCCGTGCGGCGCGGCACAAGTTTTGAGACCGATGCGAATATCCAAACCCGCACGACCATAGAGAAGGTAAAACAGCCTTTGGCCATCACCATCCTGCCTCTTTGTGCGTGCCCGGGGGCAGGGTGGGGCCCATTTCGTTGGCGCAAGAGCGGTCAACGCCTTCGAACGACGCACAGCATTGAGCACTGCCTGGGGGCCATGTTCATCTTGTCCAGATCGTTTGATGGCCACGCATGCAGTCCAACATTCGACCATCAAGACAGAATTGTTCAATACTTGAATGCTGGGCATGACATGTTATGCTCGTCGCCTCCATGACGGAAATTGAAAACTGTTCTCCACCCAAAACTACCACGTAGCGGCGGGTCCAGAGCAGCATTCCAGCGAGACTCGGGATGCCGATCCGCGCATCCCATTTCACGACGACCCACTCAGTTTCACGATACACTCGGCTACAGCATGCAGAGCATGTACGTACGCGCTCAACGAGGCGCTATCTGCACAGGCCATTGCTCAAGGCTTTTGTTTTGCGAGCGCGCCTACACGGGCCTAACTTTCTTGGCGCCTGATCTTTGCACGAAAATTGAATGCTGGCTGGCATTGCGCTTTTGTACCAAACTAACTTCCAAACAAAGCCGTGTGATGAAAAAGGTCACTACCCCTGGCCATGACTGTGACACAGCGAAATGGCCACTTTGACAATCTCGCCATGGCGGCTGCGACTGTATGACAGAGTACTCTGCTTGATGCGGTCACAAACCGTGCAATTCCAACATGGCGTGCCACGCACCCTCGATGCGAAAACCCTAAACTACATGAAGAGTGTAAACGATGCCATTGATCGGTCCGACCCGTCGCCGCGGCGCGGCTTCGTCCTCGCGCGCCTCATCTACGACGCCGACGAGGTCTCGATTGCGTAGCTACGTCGTCATGCCTACAATATTGAATTCAAGTGCCCGCCACGCAACAGCACACATATCCCTTTGTCATCGACAAAGCGGTTCGCCTCGGCAACCTTGCACTTGTCCAGTATACCTGCACGAGAGCAGCTGTGGCCATGCGACTCCCCGAGCCATGGACACGGCGGCGGCGGGGGATTTGGACCTCGTCCAGATTTTGCATGCCAATCGCAAGGAAGGATGCACGCGTGCAAATTTCAAACTTGCCAAGAAACATCACCACCGGAGCGCCGCAGCCAACAAGTCCATGACAGCCTCCTCGTTGCAGCCGCTTGTGCCGTGCAGTAAAAACAAAGGAAAACCCTTCAACTGGGAGCACGACTGCCCTCTCGAATGCAGGCAAGCTGTGCTGGCGTCGACATTCAGTGTTGGCGAATCCGTTCTCGTCGCATGCATCGTGCTGTGACCACAAACAACTCGGCTGCGATGCATGCCATAGCAGGCATGCATGCGTTGCGGAGACGCTGAAGCATGGGTACTTTGGTGTACGTGGCGTCGACTGTGAGTCATGTCGAGTCGAATTGCTGTCTGCCCAGACAGCCCGCTTCAGGTGGAGTATTCAGCGCAGCTGCTGCCACTTGACACTACTCAAACCCAGGCGGCTATGCTGTTTATTCGCATTCAGTTTGAAAGCTCACCTCGACCAAATCGCAGGTTTGATCCATGTCGAGCTTCGACAACCATGTTGGTTTCACGGCAGAGCGTCCATCCGTTGGAACGATGCCTGTTTGTTTGAGTGGCGAGCCGTATCGCGGAGGAACTTTCTCCATGAACCACACTCCGTGCTGTTTTCAAATTCATTAAACCATGACG
Source organism: Aphanomyces invadans (assembly GCF_000520115.1). Classification (NCBI taxonomy): domain Eukaryota; phylum Oomycota; class Saprolegniomycetes; order Saprolegniales; family Verrucalvaceae; genus Aphanomyces; species Aphanomyces invadans. Next base: position 72,941 of record NW_008580199.1, on the reverse strand, counting down.
CCAACACATCGGCGAACACTTTGCACGTGCTGTGGATGCTGTGCTGTCGATACTGGCCATCACGCAGCGCAAAAACACAGACAGCGCCAGGCGGAGATGTCCCAACCATCCATACATCCACTGCTACCACAACTCCTCGACAGGTTTATTACGCCACCGCGCAATGCCAACACTATGACATGGTGAAATGTTGGCTCACAGGACAAACAATCGCAACCGAGCATCCCTGAGCTTTCGGCTCATGTTCGCACGACCATGTGCTTGAGCCGTTATCGTGGGATGCCTCGAGGACGCGCGCTTCCTCACGGTCACTATCTGCATGCCAAGCAAATCCTCTGGTGATGCTGCCTTCTTGTGTGGTTGTAGCCACGCCATCTATGGTATCAACTCACAGACAAACACTGTTTCTCGACAAGCTCAACTGTTCGAGACATATCTGCCGCGTGACCGCCACAAAATGATCTCTGGGCGGACATGGTTGATCGAGTTGGCATTTTGTCCTCCCCTTTCGACCGATTCAAACTTGCAATGGAAACCATCCTCTTGTCGAATCGACAAGTTGAAAGGCGACAAACTACACAGACTACGCACTATTGCGCTCGATCCAGTTGGCTAAACCACCGAACGAAGTGGTTTTGTTACTTTGTCACGTTGTCAAGGTCTCCAGGAGTTTCCGCAAGCAACGTGGTCACCTCTGCGAATAGCTTGGGGGTGTTGTGTGCGCGGCCGCCCGGAAATCTCTGCAGGTCAATGTTCAATGGATCGCGACCTGGCATTTCCCATTTCACGTGCTGGGCCACTTGGCCACCGGCCACCGATGAGCAGCGCTTGCGGGGGTCTCCATCGATGGAAGCGACTCTATCGAATGTCGAAGGGGCAAGAGCGAATGCGGTGTCTTGATCGAGTACTACGATTCACACAGCAATGAATCGACGGCCCACCTCGAGGAGAGGGGGGGGCACGAGTTGGGAAGGTGATTGAAGCGCTGTATGTAGAGCGGGGGCATGTGGCCTCCAGCACTATTGCTGCATTTTTTGGTCAGAGGCATCGCATGAGTCGACGAGTGCTCCAACTGGACCATGTGCTGCCTGCCCAAGAAATTCGCATCGGAGCCCCGCAGTCGTCGCTCAGGATGTGGCGGCATCGCTTCAAATCTGACCAGATTGCCAACCGTTGCCTCCTATGTGTCTCTTGCCCTGCCACTCGAACGGGAGGGGCTAACGGATCGCACGTGCCTCCGACATCAACAACCAGAACGAAGGTGTACTCTCGACAAAATCAGAGGTCAACTTTCCAACGGGATTTCACCCTGCACATCTGGCGGTTGGAGCACCCACACGACATCATCGGGGTTACCTAGACACGCCAGCAGAGCCGCCGCCCACCCCACACCGACTTCGGCTTGCACAATCTTGAAGTCGTCGTCAAGCCAAACGTGGCATTGTACATCAAAGCGTAGCGGCGCCGCCACCAGCTTGGCCAAGATCGCGTTCGCATGGACGCAGTCTTGAGTGACGTGGGGGAAGTGGAGCATGACCGCTTCGAACGTCATTTGACAGGTCACGTCGACCGAGAGCAGCCATTCCAGTGGGGGCTCCAACGACACCAGTTGCCGTAGCTCCATCTGAAACATGTGCAGCGCATCGCAACTGCATTTCCACTTGGCCACAAGGCCACGCAATCCACCTTCGAGGGTGTCTTTACTGAGCTCGCTCCTGGTGGCAGGCTGGGCGTACACCACCGCGACATCTTCACGAAAAAAGCGACCTAGGTCCGAGTCCATGGTTCGCGTCCACCCGTGTTGAAATTGCACGACAAAGTGTCGTAGCTGGGCTTCGGCAGCACCAGATTTGTCTTGGACGCAATACTCGACCGCATCCACGCGTGGCACTGCTCTACCCACGAAAGTGGCGCCTGACAAGTTTGCCGGGTATCGATCGCTTCCTACATCGGTCACATAATCTTGACCGAGCCCCCTTCTCGGCTGTGGCGACGACGACAGCCTCGCAACTTCGCCAAGGTGCTGCTCGAGTTGGAAAATGTCGTCATGCAATGCCGCAACTTCATCGCTGAGCCGCTCCGTTCGCGCCGCCTGGTCCGCCCGCTGCCGCCGCTTGCTCATCTTGCGGCGGTGGCGCAGGATTTCAATCGATGCGGGGGAATTCGCCCTGGAAGAGCTGGTGTGGCCACTCGGACGGCTCAGCAGGGCAGCGTTGTGGGGCTGGCTGCTCGTCGCGTCGGCGGGTTGTGTGTGCGGCACCACAGATGAAGGTCTTGGTGGTATCTTGTGCATCAGGCGGTCGATGGTAATGTGGGCCTGAGATTGACGTATGTATGGATTTGTCCAGTGCCCTAAAGTGCATACACCCCACTGTGGGATTTCTGTCTAGTATAGGGGGGGGTAACAAATAAACACCTGCCGTTCTCGACCCAGCGGGCGACAAATAATAACCAGGGGGAGACACCAACGGTTTGACCATTCCGCGGTGGCGTTGACTCGCCTCGCGTATCCACTCTCAAGCAATCGATTGAGACTTCGCGATGGCCCCGATCCGTTTTTTGAAATGGGCGGGGGCTGTCTAGCTCTAGACTGCGATGGCAGTTGTGCGAGCAAAGCAATGCCACACGATTGCCGAGTCATGCCCACACCCGAGCGACTGTTGTGGCTCGCGGAAACTCGCAACGGGACGGAGATAAACCATCTCACGATTGTGTACCGGTCTCTCTTATGTATGGACACAGCAGCCGTTCTTACCTCGAGGCATCTTGGATGTCACAGGAAAAGGCATGGTGGGTGACGTTGAGCATCACTTGTCTAAATGAAACCAAGCATTGGAGGGTAAGAGGGGCGGGGGCGTGCTGGCCTTGAACGCTTGTGAAGTTGCTGCCTTGGCTGTTTAGCTATGCGACGAAAACCTCTCGTAGCACCTGTGACATTTCGAATTGCACGGATTATGAGTCGAGATGACACTTACGACGGTATTCACTGCAGGGGGTATGCCCTCCGGTTGATTGCGAGCACTCTTTCAAGCTTCTGCATTCGACGGGCACGAGTTGCTGCTGCGCCGTGGACAGCCCACGAATCGTGCTGTAGCAATGTTACACATGGCAAGGGCTGCCGACCACGTCGCCCGCGCAGTCGTGTACCAGCAGCGACTTTGGCCTCCCCTCCCTCGACCCCAACTTGATGTTTTTCATTCTTGTTGCCCTGGCTGACGTTGCTGCCGTATCCCTGAGAACGTAGGAATGGCTCAGCTAGGAATCATCGCTTCAAGACGTTGAAAGGTTGTCGGCTCACGAAGCGACACTTTTGCTTGACAACGTTGCTTTTTTGCAGGATGCTCGATGAATTCATTCCTTGTCGAGCTGATGGCACTTGCTTCGACCCATACAGCCGTCATGGTGGCTTCGATTCAAGTTTTTCCTTGTGACGGCGGCGAGTCGCGCACGACGTCATGGTTGGTTCGGATCTAGGTGTCGGCGGCGACGTGTTGTCGTCGGCTCGTTCTTCAGCAGGTTTGCTCGTGCCTGTCCGGGGCATGCAGATTGCGATGGAAGGGGCAGGAGGAAAACAGTCGTTGTTCCAGGTGCATGCGGGGGAATGCCATCATCTCGATTGTCGGGTGTCCTTGTCGCCTCGCGCGGGGAGGGAAGCGTATGCGCTCGACAAGTAGTAGCACCTATTACATGTAGACGGGTCTACAACATGTATGTTGCAACATGCAGGAGGGGGATATGACATGCTCGCGATTGCACGACAAATAACATCAATGGATTGTCTAGCGAGGACTACGAATAGAATCAACTTCTCGCACCCGATGTGCAAGCGATGATGACACTTACAGTACGAGATCGTGCGTGGAATCGCCGATTTGGTGCGCATTTTTTAGGGCCAATCCAACGCGACTCAATTGACGACGACGTGCAGCCGATTGAACTTCAAGAAGCGGTCAACGTCCGACAAACTTCCCGCCCGCACTCGACACACGTGATGCCTTCGATTCGTTTCCCTTTTGATGCAGACGCGCCATTCGACGGCATACGGTCGCACCACGGTTATGACGCCACCGTCGTCGACCCACACGCAACCAACAAACATGGGGGTGCGACGTGGCTGCAGTGCGGTTTTGGTGCGTGTTTGGCGTTTTCATTGTCGCACCGTGCGACGAATAACAACCTAGAATTCCAAACCGAACCACACTTCGTCGGAGAGTGTCTGCATTCCGACAGACATTTTCTCCTCTGTTGACGCACGGGCGAGGACCCCGCGAGTTTTTCGGCCGGATTCTCCAGTCGACGGCACATGCGCAGCCAGTCGTACTCGTCTTTGTTGACCTCCTCGTCGCAGGGGCGACGAGGTCCCGAAAGCGGCGCTCGCGACCCCGTGTTGGCGACATCGCCACTTGACCAACCACAATGCCGTCACGGTGGCAGCTGTAGCACAAGTGCGAGCATGACAAGTAGAACGTCCAACCACTCGCCGACCACGCTGGAACGTATTCGCCACCGCCGCAAGATGAACAAGAGGAGGTTGCGAGCTGAACGAGCTGCTCGAACCGAGCGCCTCAGCGACGAAGTTGCCGCGTTGCAAACCGACGTCATCCACCTCGAGCGGCAGCTTTTGAGCGTCGCGCAGCACGTCCACTCGTCAGCGGTGCGTACTGCCAGTACCGGGAAACCTCCTGGCGCTCGCATCGAACGGACGCACACAACCACCAGCGTTGACACCCAACCTCGCACCATGTCCGTCGAGTCCGCCGCTGACGACAAAGAAGCAGCGGAAGCTCAGCTGAGACGCTTCGTCGCGTGCTTGCAGGCACGCAGCTTCTCAAACGGGGCGGATGACCTCTGTCCTTACTTGCATGACAACGTTGAGCTGGTGCACAGCGAGTACATCGGCACGTCGGCGCCAACTGGCGTGACCAGCACCCAACGAGAAACCGGGCTACGTCGTCTCCTGTCCCGATGGAACTGCTTCCGCGACACCGTTCGTGATTTTCAGCTGGCACTCAAGCATCTCGTGTCGCTCGGGTCACCATGCGAATGGCTGGCCTCGATCGAAGTTACCGTGCAACTGACTGACAAAGCTCTGGTGGTCAGGTTTCCACACGTGATCGAAATGGCCGCAGTACATTCGTCTTTCGCGGATGCTCGTGCCAGCGCGATCGCGGCAAAATTGGTGGCGTCGCCGCTGCATCTGGACATTCAATGCCACATGTGGCTGGATGGACATTTCAAGATTGTGAAACTTGACGTTGCCGTTGGATGGACGACGGCCCTCTTACGGTGTCTCGATGACGCGGACGACGTGGTGTGGGTGCTCCAGCCGCCTCGACCATGTGGCCCTTCGTTTCGCGAATGCGAACACTTGGGCTGACGTTCAGATTTGTGCTGGTTTTCGGATGGAATGCCGTGAGATGGCTTCTGCGCACGATCTGTCCACGCAGCGAGGTGTAAACGGTTAAACCATGGCTCCAGTTCTTGACAGGAGACATCGATCTTTCCCCCATTTCAAAAAGCAGTAGCCGCAGTGCTCCAGGTCGAGGGCCATATCTCTAATTGCCCGGTACAACGAATGTGGCGCCAAGGCTTTGGAAATTCACGAAAAGGTGGAGTGGGTGAGCACAGCGCGAAGGCAGGCATACGCTTCAGGATATCGTCGCGCCTCATGGGTTGTGCTCGTTGTGGTGCTGCGCACGCTCTGGAGCATCAATGGAGTTCGATGTCTGACACTACAGAACGATCGGCAACCCTGTCATGCGCTAGCATGTGCTAGCAACTATCCTCAAACTACTATCGTGCAGGCGAGGGACAATCACGTTCTCCGCGAGCACTTACCTCCCCAGCATACCTCGACGCCGCCGCGCCCTGCATCCAACTTGACGAAAAAGGTGCTTGGTACCATCGCTTATGCTTTACACACACGTTCGCGGGAATTCACGGACGTGACTGTTTGGTTTTCGAGTGGTCTGCATGCAGAATTTGGACTCGCCCATTGCAACACACCAACCCTTGCTACATCCCGTGAAAGGTCGATGCATACACTCGGAGAAAACATTTTTTGCACTGCCTTCGTCATGCTGCTGTTTTGACTAAGCCACGCACACCGCGCCAGGAATGTGCCGTGCCTTCAGCGACGCACCTCCCCCATGAAGAGGCCAGCAGTTCAACTCGGAGTGGTCATTCGTTGCACAACTGCCCTTCGTATGTTGTTATTGATTCCGACGACGTGCAACCCACCATTTCCATTGAGCAATGAGCCGTCACATCCAAAGCCACAATCGCCCTAGAAGGCTCCGGAACGCATGGCCCTGAATTTGTCGGCGATGTTACAGTCCATCCATTTGAACAAGCTGTACGTCACGACAACACAACGACGACTTGACACTCGAAAGCGAAGGTGGTCGCGCCCGTTGGATCGACCAGTGACGAGCCTGTGCTCAATCATCCGCCCCGAGACGTATGCTATGACCGAGCAGATCCTGAAGACATCCACTACGCTTGAGCCCATGGCTTTGCTACGTTTGTCGAAAAATTCAAGAAACCTACGGCCCGCAACTTGTCGTATGGCATTTAAACCGACGGACGGTGAATGCAGCGCACGTGCTCAGCCACTGAGTCCATGAGAACGTGAAGAGAAGGACCAATGAGTTCTCCCCGACGAAGCCTGTGGCCATTGCTGAGAGACAAGACAGCAAGGTGCGCAGACGACACGTCAAGTGGATTTACTGCGACTTCACAGCGTGCATGGGCAAATTGTTACATTGGCATCCTGGCAAGCATGGCAGCTCTACACGAATGCACATGGAATTGGTACCAAACAGGTTTCGTCTCCTCGACGGTCCCTGGCACTTGTGGCATGACGTCGGCGGCGTCAACTCTCCGAAGTGACGAATTGCCAAAAGCCTGCCTGGCGTATCTGGGCAACCCGACGAACCGGTGTGAGGCTCCGTCCCTTATCCTTTTCGTTTCCCACGAGACATGTTGGAACATTCGAATGGATAGCGACACCAAGTCCGACGCCAAGTTGCGGCGAATAAAGAGGCTCCAAGCCGCACACCAAGACTTGTGTGGACCCCCACCCTGGACGGCACTTCGCCGTGTTTTTTCCTTGAGCCACGTCCCCACGATCATTCCCCTCGTAGCGAGATGCGATCTCGAGTGTGGACACTCCTTTCGTGTTTGTTGAAGTTAGTCCTTGGGCATGCTGAGTCAGCAATCGTTAGCCTCGACCTGTGTGCGCTTCTTCCGGTCAGGCACCGATCAGCGCACTTGTTGTATGCTGAATGGGTACCCTGGATGCTACGTTGAACGGGCGGAGCCTTGACCTTACACGACTGTGAATTGTGATGCCCCGCTCGCTTGTAAAACCACGTCGAACCCCAGCACACAACGCCAAGTTATGCAAAACATGACGGCCGAACTGCTCCAATATGCATGACGTTCTTCTTTTGCGAACGAACAGGGTCGTCGTCGAGCTCGAGCGGCGTTCCTGCGGTCGGCTCGCCCATCCTGTTGGAGATCATCTTTTCGTAGCGTGTCACGTGCCCTCGGCACGCAATTTGGGAAACCTTTTACCAACTTTCCATCAAGAGATAGAACGCTCCGTTGGCCGCCGTGACGACTAGCTAGACTTCTTCTCGACAGCGCGACGGGCGCCATGAACGGAGAAATAAGAGACATGGCTGGCTTGACCCGTCAGATTCGTTGAACGCAGTGGCCATCCCGGCATGAAATGATCACGATGGTTGGCCCGACGAAACGATGCCACGTGACTAAGCCATCGTGGTCGAGTCAATCCCACATGGTCACACGCACTCGTAAAAGCAGCGCATGGCCGTTGAACACGGCCGTGCACTTGAAGCGCCATTTCCATCCGTCGTTGTCGCGGCGGGTCGAACGAGGCCAAGTGTTGTCTGGACATGCCAACAAGGCCGCTGGCCACCCATCACGTTTTTGAAATGTCCATCCAGTTTTACGTGGCATGTCGAGGCGAAAGGGCAACGCGATCCATTTGGCCACAATGCGGTTGGCGATGGTTTTGAGGACGACGACATGGTCGCACGTTGGATCTTGCGTGGACATCGGAGGTGGACGGACTCGTTACGACATTGCGCCGCCAGTGTTTTAGCAACCATTCTCGAAGGGGCTCGAACGGGACAAGGTGCCGCAATGACAAGTGAAACCCGCGAAAGAAACGACGCAACAACGCTACGATCGAATCGCAGGTCACGGCTTCTTCGCCCCCCACGCGTGATAGCACTCATTGAGTGGTCCACCTCTTGAATGTTGTCATGCACGATGTGGTCGGCGGCTATGTCTGCCGTCCACCTGCGCTGAAATCGCAGGATGAAATGCCTCAGTTGAACTTAACTTTAGCGATATCGTGATCGACGGCATGTTCAGCTTAGGCCGAAGTTGGTGTACCAGTTGCTACACAATGGTGGCTGACTGCATTCGTGAGTGCGTGCCGGCCCCCCCAACGCTGCGTCTGCCGTATCGAGCTCGCTTGTGGTCCCTGCCGTTTTATGCGAGTTCCCGGCCTGCCATACAACGCGAATGAGGTCGACTTGCAGCGCTGCGACTTTGTCGCTCACTTGCTCAGTTCGCGCCTCGCGTGCACGTAGCCGTCGCTTGTTCATCTTGCCGGCGTCGGCTGCTTTCCTCGTTGTGACGCATCAAGATGTGGAAACTACGTCATGGTGCGTTCGTGCTGCCGCGGTGCTGCCACAGCATGGGGTGAGGTTGGAGCGGCCGCTCACAAGGCTGGGGTGGGGCTCGCGCCAGTGACACCGATGCTAGCGACATCTACAGGATCGCAGTGCTCTTGGTCGTACTCGTGACGTGGACCAGCAGTCGGCTTGTCGCACCACCCATCGTACGATGTATGTGCTGGACGTGCCCGACAAATTAACACACCGCCTCAGGAGGGAGACGTCGAGGGGGGCTACAAACAACGAGGCTTTTCAGCACCCATTTCACCGACCTTGACGTGGCTCGAAGGTGCTTCATTCAAGTCGATGCCCCACCACAAAACTGTCCACTCTGGTGCATAGACATGACTCCATTTCTTCCCCCTGTGATACCCAGGACATCGACCTGGTCACGGCACGCTGCTGAAGTTGTGAGTTGCAGGCCTTCGTTTCAAATCCCGCCAATGGACAAAGCATCGGTGGTCTCAGGTCGTAAAACGTCATCAAAGAGGAGGCACAACTCGATTCTCGTGTTGTTGATCTGGGATGGCGTCATATCTAGTCGAGTGCGAGAAATCACCCATTTTATAAAATACAGACTGTATGTGTAGAATAAGTAGTAATCTCAGAATAAGTCATGTCAATTTCCAAAGACTATAAGACACCCCCACGGGGTCGTGACCGCACAATACCCAAGCCTGATCTTCTCGTTGTCTACATTGACTTCGCCAAACACGATTCGATCATGTCCCCCAACTGCTATGCACGTATCGACAGTGTTGTCCTGAGTTTCGCATGAATTGTGGTGCACATCGCAACGCCCCCGACTTGGTGAATGACGCCATTCCGCCACGGTGAACTCGCCTGTGAAACACTGGCCTTCACTAGACAGCGTGAATTCAACTGCACGTCGGTAAGGGCAACAGCACCATAGCGTGTTGTGAACGGGCGCAATGGCGGTACCGCCAGATCGGCCTGAGCACATAAGACAATTCAATAATGGAGGCGCAGTGCAGGTAACAAAGGAAATATAGTGGAATTTGACTAGAACTTGTTAAGAAGTTCTTCAACTCTATGGTGTAATACATATAGAGATATTCTGAATACTCGAGCAAAATCCCAATATTTTAGCCAATGGGTGACATTTCTGGCCACGACGAAGTGAATGATATGATCGATGTACGTTTTAACTTTGGTACTTGAGTTACTAGTATACCCTTGGTATACTAGTAAACAATAAACCCATTCTATACACGACGGCATGTGCTTGTATATCTCGACAAAACAAAAAATGATCATAGTAGTGTATAAATGTATCCCACCTCATTCGATCCAGATTCATCGTAAGCAATCCTTGGGTGATCCATTTTGACCAAGCCGTTAATGGCGTCCGGTGTCACCGCTGTGCCCCGGGTTAGATCCCCCAAATCCCCAGTGTATGCTTGATGGTCAGGCGACTTCTTCCACGCTTCTTTCCTCAAAGAACGTCAGTCTTACCTACACAAGAATCAATCACCACTCGTGATACTACTGCGCGGAATGTTGGTTAAGAATGCAGCGAAAACGATGGGGTTAAAGAAAATTCAAAAGAAATAGTGGCCTACAGTATATATACAGTATGTGAAAAATGTATGCAAAATACTCCCTCCGTCCCACAATAATGCAGGAGTGGTAAAAACCCGATTTTATTCGACTGACAAATCGGGTTTAGGTTTTAATATTTTACACACGATTCCTGGCTATGAACACCATGGTTTTATTCACGAGCATGCGGCTGTATTTACAATAGGCCCATTTGTGCTGGTTCAGGTTAACGTCGTCGGTGTAGAGACTCCACAGTTCACTGCCTTGTCAACCACGTTTATGCCATCCTGAAGCAGCGTCGATATTGCCATTGCCGATCATTGGATCACCACCTGCGCCCGACCTAGGATCAGCGTTGATATTGCTGTCATCGGCGATGTCGCTATCGATATCGATGGCGATGGCCCCCACCCCCACAACGATGTCGGGCATGATCACAAGTGCAATGGAAACTGCCAATTGCCCACCTCTCAACAAGGAGCGCAGTTCGCACCCTATTAAAACCCGATTTGTTTGATGATAGACAATCGGGCTTTATATTAAAACCTGAAAAAACGATTGCAAAAAACCAGGGTCTGTTGCCCTTGCTATAACGGCGCGACATTGAGGACGATTGCAAAAAACCAGGGTCTGTTGCCCTTGCTATAACGGCGCGACATTGAGGACGGTGTACATGTCTGGTCATTATGTTTTTCTGTCAAATTCAAAATGTTATCCCTTAGCACACTTTGTTGTCCTGATTGGACGACTAGATAGAGCGTGCCAAGAGGTTTCCAATGATGTATCTAATGTAACGGCGCTGTCGACACCTTAACATGTCGAATTTTAGGGCACAACATGTTCATAGATTTTATCATGTAATACAATCACTCTCGACATGGATTTATTCGACATGGGAACGGGAAGGCGGGACCTGACAGACGAGGAGCGCGAAGTCATCCTTCGTGAAGCCTTGCAAAAGAGTAATGGTGTCTCCTCCGCAAGGCTTCCAAATGGTTTTGGCCAAAAGTACTGTACAGCTAGCAAGTGCAACTGCCATGCTGCCACAATTCGCAAAGTCCTTGCTCGTGCCAAGGACCAAGGAGTTCCGGAAGGCGAAATGAATGTGTCAGTCTCTTGTCTGAAGAAAGTTAAAGTGGGCCGAAAGTTAGCCTTCACAGCAGCTCAAGAGAAAGTGACACCAATGCAAGTGCCACTTGCCAATCGACCTATACTTTGAGCTGTTTCAGCGCAAACTGGTATGATAGACAA
>NW_008580199.1:50987-53208 GCF_000520115.1 Aphanomyces invadans | reverse complement strand
TTACGACCGCCTTGCCTGCACTTCCTGACATGGCAATCTGCTTCGTCGATATCCTCAAGACAGGAGGCGACAACACGTACAATATGCCACACATGTCAAAGGACAAGATGGCAGACATGGAGCTTACTTCGAAACGTAGAATGCACGCGGGAGGTGTATGATACTGGTCGCGCTGTGCTCACGGTAATATGTAGACAGTGGAGCGCCATATCTGCAATCGAAGTCAGCGATGCGATTGCATTACGTGATCTGTCTTCCCTGCTTGAAGACGTCTCACTGAGTGATCCTGAAGACGTAGACGACGTCATAAGTGTTTTGCACGACATTGGTATTGAGCCAATTCATTTTGATGAATAGATTGACGTTCCTACAGTCCAAAATCCTAATGAAAAAATAGAATTTAACTTTAAAACCCAAGGAAAAACTTAAACAGCTTCTAAATCAAAAACTATATTTGCGTGTTGGTAGTCCGCTGTCTTCTTGTCGTCGATGGGAGGGTTGTCGGGGTATACCCCCCTTCTGAATTGAATGACGCTGGCGGAATCGAAGAATTCGGAGATCCAAGAATTTGGCCACAAAGAAAACAGATTCTGCGATGTTACACCTTAGCAATGTTATACAGAAAATATTATGTCTTGCAGTACCCTGTACTTTTATTCTAGGAGGCAAGCGCCACAATCCTCAGTCGCGACATTATTGTGAGACGGAGGGAGTAACTGAAAAAATACCATACTGCAAACAAAGGTTGAATGAGTCCCCAACACTCATTCATGATTGGATCGTTCAAAATTGCCTCTGGCGCGAACGTCATTACGCGCGAGTATGGGGCAGTACGCTATGTACTTCAATTTTTCACGAAACTTAATCTCATTGTCCGGACAATCATTCTCCATCAAATACAAACCGAATGAGAGTATAAACTTCCCTCTTGCTTCCACTAAAAGTATGGAACACGAATTTTGTTTTCAGAATCAACTTTCGGATCATTTTAATTTGACGGCAGACGATTTTTTTCAGAATCAACTTTAGGTTCATTTTAATTTGACGGCAATCAAAGATTTGACTCCCAAAGGCTCTAAACCCTTAAGAAATCGATGAATTACCTTGATTGAATTTCGTCGTGTAATTATATCTTCTCTTCGTTATCAAAAATAGGCTCATTTTGTCCAGTCAAACTACAATAGCAATCTTGGAAATTACGCCTACCTCTCTTCGGAATTAATTTAAATCGTTGCAACAATGTCATTGTAGTATCAGATACTACTGTGGGGCAAACCATCTAACATCTAACAATTACGAATATAGTTTGAGGTCAACTTCAGCAGCTACTATGTTTAGGTCAGGAGGGATTTGTGTATTTGGGGCAGTAATATGAGTTGCTGGATATCCAAGAAATAGATGATACCGCATGGATTGTCGTAAACCGCAATATCTGCGAAGAAATAGGAATTGCCGTGACGCCATAGCTGCACCCAAAATATATGGGTCTCATCAGAATTTGACATTAGGGGTGCTTGATATATTAAGTTCGAAATTGTTTGCCCCGTAACCGAACGATTCTCACCTCTTATCCGAACACAGCCTGGGGTCGTTCTTGCGGTGGATCATTTTTGCGGCGGAGCCCGACTTTTCGAATGGGTCGCCGCAGCGCACCTGCATCGCGCTGCGTGGCCCAGTCGACACGATGCCCAAAGTACTTCGAAAGCACTAGGAACTGCCCAAGTAGAGTGGATAATATTGGATTATCGCGCAATTGCTCATTGATCTTTTCATCGACCGTGAGGCTCCGCTGTGGCAATAACCACTACACCACTGCCCGTTCAAAGTGGCCAAACCAGCAAATGTGATTCCGACGTTGTAATTTCTTCGAACCTCGAAGTACATCTGGAATCATTTACATTCAAAATGGTTTAATCTGCAATCAATGAGGCCAACCTGTAAATTCTAATTCGATCAAAACATGTATTGACAAAGGTTATTCTCCATAGTGCATATTCTCCAGTCGACTGGCAGCATGGACGGACACAAGACAGTGCAAATACATCTTTGTCGTCAAGACGGCGGTCCATAGCGGTATGTTCCAAGAGGTCCATTCATGCCTCCGTCAAGGTAGCGTGTACACCAGCGGTAAGCATCTCCGGACGTCTTGAGGAAAGAAAGTTCTTGATCTTGGCCTTCAGCACGCTGAAGCAACCCTCAATAGGATTGCACATCGGCGAGT
>NW_008580199.1:38938-39786 GCF_000520115.1 Aphanomyces invadans | reverse complement strand
GCCTTCAGCACGCTGAAGCAACCCTCAATAGGATTGCACATCGGCGAGTACGGGCCAAGGCGTAGCAAGACGCAGTCATCGTGCCCAGGCATGCGGGTCTCAGTTTGGCTGTGGGCGGGCGCGTTGTCTTGGACAATGACCACGACCCTGCCGCAGAATTCGGCTTGGAACGATGGCAGCGACTTGACGGCAAGGTAGATGACTTCTGCAAATTCTGCGTTCTGTTCCATTCGAATGCTTCCCCGTTGCATGCAGTGTAGGATGAGGCCGTCGGTTGTCGACGTAGCGCACTGCAACTGAAGATTCGGTCCCATTGACGTGGAAGCACTGTGACGACACGTTGGCCCTCCTTGGTGCGACCTTAGGTTCGCTTGCTGAACAGATTGTAGTTCGTTTCATCGTAATACATGATATAGTCGCCACTCGCCATATGCATGAGCAACGTGTCAGCGAACGCTTCTCTTAGTTTTATTGATGTCGTTGTTGCACGTCGGGGTTTTGACGCGGACTTGTTTCACTGTGTACAGCTTACAGGGAGTTCGACTGATCGTCGGGGTTGAGATGTTGATACCAAGTTCTACATATAGTCTGTCCTGTATATAGCTTCGTATATTGGCAGCATTCGTTGATGTACTCTTCGATACGTAAGGAGATCTCTGGGGTCATCTTGGTCAGTGACGGCCGCGTTCCACACCAGCTGAGCCGACTGGCACGGTTGTTGTGAATCACACATCGAGCTGTTGTCAAAGGCATTCCATTGTGAGCGGCCACTGCTTTCCAACTTTTGGAATCTGCCAAGACACGAGCTTTCTCGGCTTCTGTTGGCATTTATTGATTGTGTGTGGGTA
>NW_008580199.1:27552-31933 GCF_000520115.1 Aphanomyces invadans | reverse complement strand
TTATAGTTCTTGCCCGTTTAGAACTCAGAGGGAATTCAGTAGTGAGAAATTTACCATCACATCTATTTCTTACCATAAAGGATGTGCTTGGCAAATGACGAAGTGACTACGGAAAGTCTAAGGTCATAACGTAATATGCCAATTTATGAGGAGTTGTCTGGAGACGCTTGTTTGAAATTCCCATATCTCAGCTCGACACCATCGTTTCGGATGAGCTTTGGAGTTAAACCGGAACTATCGAATTTCAAGCAGTTTACTCACTGCATATTTTCGTGGGAATAGATAAAAAATGTCAGAATAGATTATAAATGTCAGATGTAATATTTTGGTCTGAACGGTCATTTATTTTGATATTCTTATTGAACGATTTGTTCACTCCTACTTTGAATATTCCATGGTGTTCAAGAAGAAGACAGCCACCAATGCATTCTGTAACCTGCTTGGATGTGAATGGGAGTTGTCGTCGTTCTTGTATCTGGCTCTTTCGCTGGGAGCACAAAAATGACATTCAATCGTATGTAGCAGCTCTTAAGTTCCGAAAAATTGTACCTGTATTCTTCTGAATGCTGTGAAGTGTAATGCTCAATCTAGTTTGAAGTCGGAAGAAAAAAGTTTACGTGTATTGAATTCATGTCACTTGGATGTACTTCGTAAAGCCATCTAAACGAATCACATAAGGTTTGAACACAAGATATAACTATACGTCCGCATGGGTGAAACTTTTGATGACGAAACAATGGCTATACCATGAAAGTATTAGACTTGTGTAGTGAACGCGGCGTCATCCACACCACCAAAGGTAAACATCAAAAATACGTCATACGTCATTTCTACGTGCACCCAATGAGCCCATTCAACGCCAAGACAACCCCTGTTCTATGCTTGCTTTCACCAAATATCAATGACAATGCAGGTAACATGGCCTAATTGAACGAAGCTTACTTCGAGCATCTCCAACAAATTAAACACGCTATGGTCTCGTCGTCCCATAGATTCATATTTCCAGTTGAATCGTGTTGATTCTCTAGCAGCGATGATCAATCTCACCTCCAACGAGTTCGAGTCCATATGGACCGTGGTGGAGTCAACACTAGAGCTACGTCGACTCTCGACCGGAGTCCGAATGGCCCTTCTGTACCCCGCAGTCGTGTTCTACAAGTTTCTGGTGGTGCGTATACATTTTGAAGCATAGGACAAACACACTACTGACGTTTACTTGAACCCCGACATTCGAAAAATGATATACCACGTTTCGAAGCTGTCGAACCAATATTGTTCGAGTTCTAGGTCAAGCTCGTGACAATTTTGGCGCAAGTACAACGAGGCAAAGTCTTTCGCAACACCCGTACGCGCCCTACTGCACGCACATTCAATTCAGTCCTCATAACGCTCTATTGGTCGGTTCGATAAGCCAAGCAGCAGCAAATGCGATGGCTTCAGGCGAATATGGGCGCGAGTGTTGTCTTGCTGCGCGTAAATTCTTGCATATGCCGTTGGACATTTTTCCTTTATCGCAGGCTAAACTTTGTCGACAAGTTGGCGGCGGTAAGCATCGCGCGTCACAGAGATGCTACGCAGCACTTCCATTCCGGCTGGCCTGTTGATGATGCTTCGGATGGCCGCCGTTTGCTGCACAATTTCCATCAGCCAACCTTGCCGACAACCAAAAACATTACCTTGGTGATGCGCGACTTCGACTGGATGTACCGAGGCAATATGGTCTCGTCATGCCAATCGAGGTAGCGACGACGGTCTCGCCAATGCACACCTGTCGCCACGATTGTCGTCCAAGTTTAAGAAAAACCCTTTCTTGTCCAAATGCACCAGATTGGCCATGTCATGAATTCGGCCTTAATGTGCATTTGACCGGAATTGGGCACAAAAGACACGGCGGGCCAACTTCTGTTTTGCTGTGAGGTGCGGCCTTGTTCAACAAAATTGTCTTGTCACCACTTCTTACAATTGTCCACAGGACGAACGTAGAGAGCCCAGTCGCAGCAACAATAGATCGTAAGTTTGGCGCTAATGCAGCGGTATGCTCTTGATTCGCTGCTCGATATCTTCATGCGCATAATTGGGGCATCTGCCGGTGACGCTTTTTAAACACGATGTGGCGACCGCCACACCGTTCGACGACATGGTGTCGTCATGAATACGCCAACTCGTCGAATGGTGGATGCCATACGTGTCGCACACAGGTCAAACATTGTCGCGGATAAGCTGGCCGTCCACCCTGAAGACCTTGATGAAGTCTTGGTATAGCCACACCCTTTGCTCATGAGCCAAATTTGAGCTGGTTATTGTTTTGGGCCTTGGTATAACGAAAATTGAAAATATTATTCACAAAAATACTAGTCCATCCAGCTCATCGCAAGGAGCATTGCCCACTAATTTGTTTGCCAAACAGTGTTCTGGAACTCGTCCATCTGATCCCGTTCGCAATATTCAAATCAGAGGTAGTAACGTTTAACAAAAAGGCAAAGAAAGGCGATCATGGAGAGACTGAGCCGTATAATCAACAGGTCCAGAGAAGCGCAAAATGTGCGAAACGAAAGTGAGCCACTTGTCGCTCCGTGTGTACTGTCCTTGAAGGTCTCCACTGTGATCATGATCAGAAGCGGGCCACCGTCTGGAACCTCTTCGACCAGCAGTTTGCTTTCATTACCTTCGACATGACTACATGACTTATATTGGATTCTACTGCACGCTTGAATCGTAATGGTTTTGTAGGGTTTCCGGCGCCGAAGATAAACACAAGCACTCTCCATCTAGCACACACACACTCAATATTTAGCACTCACAGGTCAAAATCCGTAACCCAAGGGCAGATATAAGCTTTGAAAATAGCGATTTGCTTAAATACCTCAGATATTTCATGGGATCTGGCCGGTGCTCCCCGATGACAGCCCCTGCTGCCCCCAGCTCCCATGAACGAACGCCGCCCGCACTTGCCGCCCACAAGCGTTGCCAACTTTAACAGCCCTTCTATCAGTGGCAGTACCTTCAGGGCGGCGAGTCGAATCGCTCCACCCCGTGGCAGTGTGTACAGGGCCAGCGCAGCCTCACGATGCGCGGACAATCTCGTGGAATCATAGCCCGGTTGAAAATCAAGCATTTATCCGAACGACTAGTATGATTACTTGCTGTTTGTATACTACGGAAGGAACAGTCGATGTGTGTAACTTCCACTCAATTCTCGTCTCAAGGAATGTATCAGACATCTTCGGCTGCTCTCACGTGCCTCCTCTTGGCCGAAACAAGGCGACATTGCGCTTTACATTCATTCAAGGCTATCATGTTTACTATTATATAAGGGGCTGATCGAATAGTGTAAGGTTCATCGACGCTCGATGTTCTTCCCAAGCAAAAGTTTCACCACTTCAACTGAATTGGCAGAGTGTATCCGTCCCATTAGAGAAATTCTAGGTAAAATAGAGCTTTTAAGCCAATCAAAGAGAAGCTTCTTTGCAGAATTCTGTTGGAGGCGGATGGTGATGGCGCTTACAAGAATCGAGTTGGAGCTCCTCAGGACAGTTTGTACAGGGGCCACGGAAATCCTTCCCCGTGGTACTAGAGAAATATCTTGAAATTTGTATAAGGCAATAATATTTCGACGTTGGGTTTTGTTGGAAATTATACTTCGCTGATGTGTTTGTGCCGATGAGGACTGCGTTGTCATCAGTCAAAATTTTGAAGATTCGACGTCAATGAATGCTCGCGACCAAGATAATCATGGTAAGCCACTTCTCGGCTGCAGACACCACGAACTTTTGTGGAGCAACTTGCTGGTAGATCAGCTTGCGCTATATAGTTGGCCCCGCAATCAAAGAGTGAAGCGATCACTCTTTTTTTGCCGTACAACTATAATATAACCTCTGTATTTTGTCTTCATGTATGTGTTCCTTCTCTCAATATTTGTTCAGTTTTTTACTGAGTGATCATACAATTTGGACAAAAACTACAGTGTATCAAATTCACTGCTGGCAAACCAAAGACCAAAGTTACTAACTCTCACGCGGGGGTGTTGGTGCATTTTGTGGAAGCAGTTTACACTCTTTCTGATCCATTTTGCGCGAAATTGTCGTTCATTGGTATCAAAACAACACACCAGAAAGTTCTCTTGTTGTGATCGAGCGAATAATCTCGCCTCTGGTGCAATTTCCTGACCGCATTTATATATGCAGAATGTATGTTTTAACTTAATTATTGACTGAAAATGTCTTCCTTGAGCGATACAATTAAGCAATTTCGCTGTGGTGCGATTATAAAAACTTTGTCAGTATCTAAATGATACGGTAATAGTTAATCTAGGGTCAGAGAAAATGACAACGAGCACAAAACTGTCAGCTTAACGGAAATCTTACTTTGACAACTTCTGCAA
>NW_008580199.1:23102-24197 GCF_000520115.1 Aphanomyces invadans | reverse complement strand
CAATTCTAGCATTGAATCGTGTCAAAACGAGAAAAACTGAGGGAGTTATGAAAAAATACGTTTTAACACCGATGCAAAAGGTTAAAACAACTCTGTGCCTTTGGCGCGAAAGCCACTTTGTGCCACGTTGACAAGCCTGTTGTGACTTCAGTTGACTTCGCACACGTGTAATGTCGTAATACACTCTCACACCACAATTTTGCGTTGTCTCATGGGTCATGAATCCCAATTGACGGCTGTCGAGCAAGGCCAGGTGCTGGCATGGGCTGCGGAGAACCTAAGTGCTCGTGAAATTGGTCGTCGTCTGGGCCGCAACCACGTAACGGTTGCGGCCTTTCTTCGTGATCGAAGCGCTTACGGAAGTCGCTTCAAAAAATGGTTGCCCAAAGAAGTTCAAAGCCAAGCAGTAGCGCCGCCAATACCTTGCAAGTGCAAATGAGACCCTCAGTTGTGCCAAACTCAACGACCAGCTCGACCTGTCTACACAAGAGCACGGCGTCCCGTTACCTCCGTTCCACGAACAAGTTCAAATACATCAAGATGAACAAGGCTCTGAAACTCACCAAGAAGCACATGGAAAATCGTGTTGCTTGGTCAACAAAATAGTTGACTACGGGGAAGTCAAGTGGGCAGCCGTTATGTTTTCCGACGAGAAGAAGTGGGACCTTGTCGCTCCTGATGGCCTCAAGTTCTATTGCACTGCATTGGGCGTGAGCAAATGGCTTTTTCAGTCGCCAGAATGGTGGTGGCTATGGGGCGGCATTTGGGCTGATGGCAAGACGGTTCTGGCGTTCCTTGACGCGAGCCATAATTCGCACGACTACGTTTACACACTCAGTGAGTATTTGCTGCCATCTGTGCATCTCTGGCTTGACATAGACCTTGTTTTCCAGAAGGATAACGCCAGCATTCATACCTCCGTCGTCACGAAGGAGTTTATGCGTGAGCAAAACATCGCGGTTATGGACTGGCCTGCCCTATCTCCAGACTTGAATCCGATTGAAAACGTCTGGGGATACCTGGTTCAATGCGTGTATGGGTATGGCGGTGACATACAATATAACTCAAAGGAGGAGCTCAAGTCGGCGATTCTGC
>NW_008580199.1:12665-14406 GCF_000520115.1 Aphanomyces invadans | reverse complement strand
CGTAGGGCAAAGCCATTCATGCCTGCCGAAGTGGAAGACGACCTGGTGGAGTGGATCATTACAACGTAGCGCAGTGGTTGGCCCGTAGAACGCTATGAAATTATCATGAAGACAAGCCAAATCGAATCTGTACATGCTGGCATCCCCTGATAACTTGGACGAGGTTGGCACGCCGGCTTTGAGGGCCGCCATGAGGTGTTGACGAGTCGAGTTGCCCAGAAACTAAGCCACACACGGAATGCCGTCACAAAGGACGGAATCACGCGTTACTTTTTTGAGCTGGTCAAGGGATGCCTTGGGTTCAACTGCTCTGCCGGTGACGTCTACAATATTGATGAGACAAGTTTCAAGACAAAAGGCAGCTCACGCAAGGATATTGCTGTTCGAGGATCCAAGTACGTATGGCAAGGCGATCAAAGTGACGCGTATCACCTCACGATTGTTGCTGTTGTCGCTGCCGATGGGACGCCTGTTCCGCCTGCGTTCATCCTGCCAGGCAAAAGTTGCTCCAGAGATGTTTTGGGCGCGTGTCCCGAACCTGAAGCTATGGTTTCTGCTGCCCCCAAGGGCTTCATGAAGTCGGACTTATTCGACAGTTGGCTCGAATGCTTCGGAGAGTAGAAATTGCGTACTCGAGATGCAAGACCTGCTGTGTTGGTTCTGGACAACTGCTCATCACATGTGTCAGAGAGCAGTATCCCAATCTGCACGGCATATGGTGTTTACCTTGTTCATCTTCCCCCCAATGCGACTCATTTGCTGAAGCCTCTTGATGTCGCCTTGTTTCGCCCGTTCAAGAGAACCATTGCCCGCGCTGTGACCCATCGACTTCAATCGCTCATTGTCACGACCTTGCCTCGTCACACTGCCATACAGGTCGCTGACGAATCCTTCAACTCTGTCTTTCCCTCTGTCGAGGGTGTGAAAGGCAAGAACACGTCTGTGGTGAACGGTTTTCTGACCTGTGGAATCTGGCCGTTGTCGTTGCCCAGAATGTTTCGTCGCCTGGCGTTGGCACAGACTAACTCTGTGAGAGATGACCTCGTGATTGCACCGTGGTTAAAGACGAGGTTGCATGTCCGTGACGAGTTGCTTGCGCTACCTCCGAAGAAGAAAGGAGAAAAGCGAGTCCAAACGGAGCTTGTGTGGCATACGCGCGATGCACTTCACGCTGCCTCTGTTGCAAAGCCATCGAATCGAATCAAGTAAATATTTTGTTCGTATGCAATAAAAATGCATGAAATTTAATGACTTTTGTGTGTTTGTGAATATTAATATGGTTCATAATATTTCTTGGTAGTATTTTTCAAAAAAATTACATACATACAAAATTGAAGTAAATAGACTTTCCGAGAATTTGGTTTCCTTGTCTGTTGTATTACTTTCCTGCAAATCACGAATGTCTTCCTTTCATAACGTTCAAGGCATGAAAAAAAGTTCAAAATGTATCATCAGATATTTTGGACGCTCGGTACTATTGTGCTTTTCACCCAATTTGCCCATTGTTTTATCTCCCTAATCAATGGATAACGAAAATATAACCACACGTTAAGCAACGGAAACCGAGGGTCTGGCCCTCGAGCTAAATAAAGACAGGTCGTTATATACTGGACCATTTCACTTGCAAACCAGCCGACAACCATGCAGCGTGAATGATTGAGCGTCACAATGCCTGAGCGCTTCCGGTATCACATCACTGCCAAGGTAGGCAAGCCACTGGGCAAAAGTAGAACGAGCGTTG
>NW_008580199.1:0-1570 GCF_000520115.1 Aphanomyces invadans | reverse complement strand
CATCTAATACAGCACGGACATTAAAGCGAAATGCCATGGGATACTTGTCAATCCAGCGCTTTAGCAGGCTAAATCCCACCTCAATAGGATTAAGCTGCGGAGAATATGGTGGCAAAAAGAACAGCAGTGCACCTCGACTGTGAACTGAATCTTGCAGCTCCTTGTACATATGGATCTTCGCCTTGTCTAAAATCAAAATTGAACGCGGGAGCGGCCAAGGGTTTAAATACGGAAGAAACTTTGTGACCATGACCTCGTGAGAGGCAGCACGATCAAATGTTCCTAATCAATTCCAATTAATATAAAGGAACTACAAAACTATATACCGTCCACACAATCCCACGCTAAAAATCCAGACGTAGTAAATGCCGCTAACACTGACACCCGCTGGCCACGTGAGAATGGTAATTCTACAATTGCCTTTTGTTGCGCTTCGACCACGCATACTTGCGAATTGAATCACGTCCATCCTTGGACGTCTCGTCGACAAATACTAGCTGGTCGGGGTACGAGTAGTATGGGCTTAATCGCCTGTAGTAATCGCGCAGCTCAAAATCGGCCGACTCTCGAGCTCGTCGTTCTAAGACTATGAACACACGAATAAATCCTTAAAATATATTCAAGACTTAAATACCTTTTCGCGTCAATCCTAAGTCATGCATGAGAGCCTACATATCGTTGCCGCGGATACATTCTTCAGTGTCGGAAAGTTTATGTCTCAGTGCGTCTTGAAGCGCCTCGATATAGAAGCAGGGGTGCAATGTGGTGTAGTTGCTCACCCAGGCGTTGACCTCGGCTGGCCAGCGTGACCCCGTCGAACGCAACTTTAACTGTGTGACGTCGCCAGTAGATGTGACCATCGTGTTGAATCTTGTTACCCTACGTCTTGAGAGTCCAAGTATGACGCGAACGACCTCAACTTCAATGCCGTAGACTTGGACAAGCACAACACATCATCTCCAACGCATGTCGATGCTGATCATTGTAAAACAAGTTGAATAAGATAAATCCGAGCTCATCGACACAGTCACGACTGCCGTCGCCAAATACCATGCTGATGCGTCGAACGCGAAGCTAGTGTGGGACCCAGAAGGTCTAAATGAGGTGTATGTAAAGGTTGCTGCCAACACAACGCAAGACAAGTACGTTAAACTGACGCTGCTCAACTACAACGACGTTGTCCGGCAAGTGTGGGACAATGCAAGCAAGGTGCGCAATGCCCAAGAATCGTTCACATTACTGCTGTTCATTTACATCGGTAAAATCTCCGTTTATGGAATAATTTCGCAATTTACTTTCCGATGAATGATGTATTGAAATTTGTGAAATAGAAAAGGATATCAGCACTGCGATTCGACGTGCAACTTCTTCCAACAACCTGTTGACTGCGGCAGCCCGAGTTCCGGGTTATATTGAAGACCAGAGTATTGTGCTGGGCCCACTGCAGACCGACTACGCAACGGTTGTGACGGCAAGGTTGCCTGCGGCCGCCCCTGTGGAAATACCTGCGAACGCAACAACGCAACAAGTCGGTCATATTGACCTCATGGCCTCTCGTCATGCAGACGAG
>NW_008580198.1:466711-472082 GCF_000520115.1 Aphanomyces invadans | reverse complement strand
TTTCTCCAGTACCACGGGGGAATGATTTCCGTTGTTCCCTGTACTAGTCACAAAATTTCGTTACATTAGGTAACGGACTTCTCATTTGAAAGAGGTCATATGGTGCGGCGAGGTGCACCAAGGACATGAGCAACTTCGCAACCTGATATCGTCGCTATTACACCGATTGCTTTGAGCTTCGTCGAATTCGTGCAAGATAAGCACCGAGTATTTTTTGTACTCGATGTGAAAATCCCGCTGGCGCGGGCGTAACACGTCCACCGATGACATTGTGGTTTTTGGATACTGAAATGTACAGGAAAATATTTGAGTAAGTCACAAACATCTTCGGTGGACGTTGCATTCTGTCTTCCCAGTAGATGAGAAAAGAGTGTGCGGCCCTTGATGTGCACGTTAGAAATTTATTCTGCATATCGATTTTCAAAGGTATAACGACACATCTACAAACGAAATAAAGAAAATTGTCTTAGGCACGCGCCACTTCAGCTTGTACAGCAGCAAGGTCGCCTTGTCGTCGGGTTCTTCAAGCAAGGCAACGTTAACGACAGCAGGGTTACATTCGGAATTCTCGTGCAAGCAACCGACACCATCCCGTTTGGCTTTCGTCAGGTGGGAGATCTTGAAGTGATTGCATCCTTCCACTGTTTAAAATCTCCGAAATTACGACTTGTAGCGTGGAAAAATTGGAAACCAACGTTGTATGAAATACGTCATTCGAAGAATTAACGACATCACGAGCAATGCGTGTGATGCGTGAGATTACGCTGTCTGCCCTTGGATATCGGCCTGATCACAGATTACAAGCACCACCTGCGATACGCGGTTGTTTAAGGATCAAGTGTTTGCGGAAGACAATAACCCATTTTCACTTCCTCACAGCAGAAGTGCCCTGTCCGTGTTAAAGCGTGCCATCATTGCCTTGGACTTGGTGTAATCGTCAGTGCTTTGAAAATACACTTCCAGATAATTGAAAATATACATTTGTTTGTTTATCTATTACATACAAATTCCATATAGTGGTGGGCAATGTTTCATTGGACATAACTTTAGATAAAGTTCGACGTTAGCAGGACTTGAATCCGGGCTCGCCCAAGGCAAACAGCGTTGTTCACCACTGCGTTAAAGCGTCCTAAGCATACAGGTGTTTCTTGTCCATATTACAGATAAAAGCCTTGACCTGTGATGTCCTCTTTCAAATGAGAAGTCCGTTACCTAATGTAACGAAATTTTGTGACTAGTACAGGGAACAACGGAAATCATTCCCCCGTGGTACTGGAGAAATATCTTGAAATCTGTATTAGGCAATTAAATTTGGTCCTTTGGTTTAGCAGAAACCATAGATCTGTTGAATTTCTGGTTGAGCATGACACTGGTCAAAATTTAGGGAATTGCGCCCACGATCAAGCTATTGCGACCAAGTTATGAGTACTATCAGTGTATTCACATCTAGTTGATACTTGTAGTAGTATATTATCCAGTTCACTGAGGCAGAGCCTTCGTACACGAGCGACTGACAGCTTCACAAGATGTTTCCTCCCATGCGGCAATCGTTTGTTGAACCATGGCCAGTCTCTGCTCCGCCTCAGACACCGCAAGCATATCGCGGGGCCATTTGTACCTCGATTCGATCCTCAGTGAGGGCATAACGTCGACATCCAAAGGTTGTCAGACGCTACTTGAGTTCTTCGGTAGGAGTTGAAGAATGATAAACACCGGAGAAGATATGATATCATAGGACCATCAGACACATGGCAGTCCTGATTGCCTGCGATGGTAACGGATGGTCCATAGATCTCATACTTCAACAGCTCTGTAAGGTAGAACTCCCACACCAGGGTGTGCATCCAAGCACTATCTTCTACGACGTACATGTGACCAGGCGGGGAAGTCGGCAGCTCTCTTGCGTCGATGGATCCACCAGGTTGGCCCTTCAGCACGAAGAGTATGTGGGACTTGTCACCATTCGATCGCACTGACATGACTGTGGTCAACCGGTCTGAGTGCTTATCACTCTTGTCAACCTTGGTTAAGCCATCGATCCTGAGTAGGGTCTTGATTGGGGATATGTCGTAATAGACAGGTGTTTCGTAATGTTGATATTGGTTGCAAGGTATTGGTCAAGCCACTCCTTGTGATGAGTACCTGACGAGGTGACCATGGGTTAGAGAGTGCTTCCCTTCATTGACACCTTCATGAAGGCAAGGAGCTCGGAAGCAAACGGTAGGGACTCCTTGCGCCCTTGACCACAAAGAGTGCACTTCTTGCCGTTTACATGGTTTTGTTCAATATCGAGTCACGGCGTGCAAGCCAATTACGCCACGTCTTCCAGTCGATGATGTTGGCATTAGCATATCCTTTTGAAGTTAATGGAGATGAGTCGAAGCCTTTGATGAACTTCTTGCGCTCGGCGTTCGTGCGTCTCGTGTAACCCATGTCCTCTTTGTCAACTGGAACTTAGAAACAGCCGATCCGTATGGCACTTTTATCATAATTCTAATATACATATTGCCTTTACATATGTATCACGTCTCTGCACATTTAAATACATATGACCGAGCTTGTCACAGCATTTCGACAAAACTAGTACGCGGTGTTGTCGATGCTGGCTAACCAGTGCTCCAATACCCCTCGAGGGTTGTTAGCGCACTTTGTTAATGCCGTTTTACGGTCGTTCTCCAAGTAACTTGGCGTAAAAAGCTGTTCTAGTGATAGAATAGTTTCTTGAATGTCCATTCGTTTCCTGTTGCGTTTCAAGAGAGCGAAAGAGGAGGTGAGGGGATATTTTTTTTGGTTTCATACTTTTCACTTCCCCTCAGCCCATTTAGACAGTGGTTTTCGTCACTGCACATGGCGCCAACGCAAATAGACACTCCTCAACTTGCTACACAGCCCAATGGTCCATTCCGTTGCTCAATTCATGACTCTTTTGGCCCTGGCGAAGACGCGATCTGCCCGTCAAATGCTCGTAACACTATGTCTACAAATACATCGAGCCGCCGCTCACCGCCTCCGTTGTGTTTTCACTGGATGGATATCGTGCTCTGCTCGACTTTCGGCTTGACGTTCACGGCGTAATACGACTTCGCTTCCTGCTCGGCACCCCTGCAGTTATAATCACAAAAGCCACAACACACGAATCTGGCGGGACGAAGCTATGTGTGTCATGCTCAGTCGTCTCACGTTCCATCGCCGCATTTACGACATGGCTCGAATGTTTGGCAGATTACGTGGGCGTCACAGTGATACCTTATCATATATTATCCATGAAAACTACGATCGTACTGTAGGAAGTCACTCTTGTTTCTCAATGCGAAATTTCTCCGAGCTAACATGGACAATTTCTGCTCTGCTGTGAACAACCGAGGGTCTTGGTTGAAATGTGGTTTACATTCATCCATGGAACCAAAGTTCAAACACCACCTATATCGGCAACAGGTGATGGCATGAAATTGCAAAAGCAGTTGTACAGTAGACACAAACGAATACGTTGTTTCAATTATCAAGCAGTGTCTACACCTGACGGCATCTGCATACACTATTGGGGGACCAGTGGAGGGTCGACAACTTGGCTCTGCCGTGCTTGCTCGCAACGGTCTGTGGAGGGAGTTTGCAAGCAACCCCATGATATTCGACGCGAAGTTCATATATGGTGACCCTGCTTATGGAGTGACGAAGTACACTATCAGTGATTTAAGAGAAACTACTTGTCCGAAGGAAAGCAGCTATTCAACAAAGCTATGAGTTGCGTATGTCAATCAGTTGAGTGGTCAAAATCATAAAATTTGTGAGCCTACATTACATTCAAGAACTTGGCGAAACAATCCCAGTCGCAAAATTGTTTGTATCGCAATGCTGTTGACAAGTTGCCATTGCTGTCATTTCGAAGGAAAGAAACCATTTCGTACTTTGATATTGCACCGCCAACATTAGAAGAATATCTGGATACGGTAGAAGTAGAAACATTTTAGTAGAACCCATTTTGGAATCATTGTTCATCTTTGATTTACAACTTTTTCAATAACACTTCAAATACAGTAGTCATTGCACTTTGCATCATGTGCATTTGTTGCATCTGCATTTTGCGATCAGTTTTCGCTCGTCCATCTCATGTTCGTAACTTCACTATTGTTTGCCTCATTCGTGAGAGCAACCACCTTCAGTATTTTGCCTCCTCCACCGAGGTGTTTCACAGTCGACGTTGTCGATCTGTCGCTTGCCTGGTGACTTCACCGAACTTGCGCTTCAGCCTCCACAGCACGTTGATCAGCACTTGCACATCGCTCGTCTTCATCGTCTGCACTTTCATTTTGCTTGCAAGTTCGTCAAGCAGAATGGTCGTCTCGTTGACGTCTTCTACAACGCCGGATGCTCTCGCAGATGCGGCAGTCGAGTTGGCATGGTCACGCGTGAGAAGCGTAAAGCGTGCTTGAACCTTCTTGCCCTCAAAGTTGGGACGGTCAAATTCGTCGAGCGACGCAAGGTTCTTGTCAACGGAGTCTCTCACATCCATTATCGAGCCACAGAGAGCAAGAAAGGGTTGCTGGGAGCTCACTTGCGTCAGCAACATGACGTCTTTGTCCAGAGTGAACTGGCGACGCTTAACTGGCTTTGCCATGGCGAACCCGGAGCTGAGAGGATTTGCATCCTCTCCGACCTCGACGGGCGGGAGTTTCCGTCCGGGTTCTCACAGTGAAATTGAAACCAAGTGATGGGGAGCGGAAAAGGAGCTGAGAGAACTTTTAGAAACCATTCAAATGGGACTACTGAGGTATTAGCGGTACTCGAACCCGGGTCACGTGGATAACAGCCGGTGCTTGACCGCTTAAACAATAGACACTGTGGGCTAGTTGAATTGAATTTCGAATTTCATTAAGCTTCGATAAAGACAATGTTATAAGTATAAGTATGCTCGTCGAACTGCGACGACCCCTGGCCACATAGAATTCAGAACTTCATGTGTCGAAGAGAAGGAGGGCTGCGCAGGAAGGATTAGAATACACCATTATGAATGAAATTATGCAAACATAAAATCTAAAAGGCTAACAACTTCGTGGCCATGTGGAGTGCTCTTCCCCACGGTAGAGCGCGAGCGTTCAAAATCCACGGCACATGAACTGGGATGAAAATGGAGTGGAATCGTAGCGCACCTGTCGTGTTGTGGTGTCCTCACTTTGGTAGATAGGAGCGAGCTGATTCACCTTGTTTGTCGTTCTGGCTGGAGGATCTCGTCGGTACGATGCTGTTCGTCCCGACATCGAGCTCGCTATCTGAATCAGACGGCAAAGTTACCCTAGACGACGTCTGGTCGATCCCGACCATTAGCCCAAGAAGAGACTGTATTCAGCTGAGCAAATCAGACCAAGAGGATCCA
>NW_008580198.1:456455-457056 GCF_000520115.1 Aphanomyces invadans | reverse complement strand
GCAGCCATGCCGTACGTGTCGTAGTATTGGATGATGGTTAGTCTCTCACTGTATGGTACCACAGCGTTCTTATACTGCTTTGGCTTCTTCTTGGGGCCGTACTTTGACACCGGTCTCCCTCGTCGAGGCTGCACCGCAGCTTCTTCGTCTTCCATGGCCCAAACGTGAAAGCATGGTGCTCAGCCTTGATATCCTATTTCGCACGCATAAAACCTTCGAAATAAATTATTGGGTTGTAGAGGGTATATTAAGTGTTGAGGTGTATTTTGGCGCGCGGGGAAACTTCTGCTACACTTTCTTAGCCTTCGTCATTAATCTATTGATTTACATGGGTGTCTGACTCGTAATGGCTGTCCGACTCGAATTACTCTAGACGGTACGATGCTGTTCGTCCCGACATCGAGCTCGCTATCTGAATCAGACGGCAAAGTTACCCTAGACGACGCCTGGTCGATCCCGACCATTAGCCCAAGAAGAGACTGTATTCAGCTGAGCAAATCAGACCAAGTGGATCCACCTGATGTTGCATATCAGGTTCCACCAGGCAAGGACGACATTGGCTCCAAACTCCTTGCGTCGCGTGGCCAGCCGAGTTGCGTGG
>NW_008580198.1:455743-456355 GCF_000520115.1 Aphanomyces invadans | reverse complement strand
TCATTGTTCATCTTTGATTTACAACTTTTTCAATAACGCTTCAAGTACAGTAGTCATTGCACTTTGCATCATGTGCATTTGTTGCATCTGCATTTCGCGATCAGTTTTCGCTCGTCCATCTCATGTTCGTAATTTCACTATTGTTTGCCTCATTCGTGAGAGCAACTGTAACCGGGTTACACTATCCGGACACATCCGGATATTTCGACATCGACGTTCGCCAACACTCCTTGGCGAACTTGCCCACTTCAAGATTACTGCATATTTGCAAGCCCCTTCAAATGACTGGCTTGCGTGCCTTAGCTGTAGCGTTAGATAGGATTAACGCTGCTAGTTCATTCTCCACTTTACCAAGTCTGGCGCACCTTCCTCTGCGCCCGCTTACAGCAACCACCTTCAGTATTTTGTGTCCTCCACCGAGGTGTTTCACAGTCGACGTTGTCGATCTGTCGCTTGCCTTGTGACTTCGCCGAACTTGCCTTCAGCCTCCACAGCACGTTGATCAGCACTTGCACATCGCTCGTCATCATCGTCTGCACTTTCATTTTGCTTGCAAGTTCGTCAAGCAGAATGGTCGTCTCTTTGACGTCTTCTACAACGCCGGATGCTCTC
>NW_008580198.1:454634-455643 GCF_000520115.1 Aphanomyces invadans | reverse complement strand
CAACAGCCAGTTTTGAATTCGCCTTCAGCCCCCCTCGAGTACCATGAAGTTGTTTGGCGCCCTCCTTGTCGCGTCCGCTGCCGCCACCAAGCAGTCGGTGAGCACGCTGTCGGCGGATGAGCGCTCCGAGCTGCGCGCCGAGTTGGCCAAGTGGCGCGAAGAGTTTGGCGCTGCGGCCGAGGCGCAGGGTGTGATGCCCCGCGCCATGGAAGGCTCGAGCCCGTTGGACGCGGAAAACGACGCGCTCCAGCGCTTCTACGACAACAAGCTCGCGATCGAAGAGGCCAGCCGCAACAACCCTGAAGCCACGTTCGACTACAACCACCCGTTTGCTCTGATGACGCAAGCTGAGTTCAAGAAGTTCGTGGAGGGTGTGTCCTTTGAGGAAAGCCGCAGTGCGTTCCGCTCGGTCCCCGAGGCCGACTTGAACGTGAGCGGCGTCCAGGCGGCGACTGTGGACTGGACGACCGGCAAGTGCGTGAACCCCGTGCGCAACCAAGGCCAGTGCGGGTCGTGCTGGGCCTTCTCGGCCGTGGGTGCCGCGGAGCCGGCGCACTGCATCGTGACGGGCGAGCTCCTCGACCTGTCCGAGCAGCAAGTGACGAGCTGCTCCACCGCGAGTGGTAGCGCGGGGTGCAACGGCGGTTGGCCGTATGCCGCCATGACGTACGTGTCGACGACGGGGCTCTGCTTGGAGAAGGACTACCCGTACACGTCGGGCAGCACGAGCCAAACCGGCACGTGCAACGCCAACTCGTGCACCAAGAAGAAGCTCAGCATTGGCGCGACCGTCCGCGTGAAGGGTGAGGCGGCGCTGGACGCGGCTCTCAACACGCAGCCTCCGTCGGTGCTGGTCGAAGCGGGTAACTCGGTGTGGATGAACTACCGCTCGGGTGTGATCACGCAATGCCCCGGCTCGTACTCGGACCACGCCGTCGTCGCCGTGGGGTACGACGGCACGTCGTACAAGATCCGCAACTCGTGGGGCACCAACTGGGGTGAAGCCGGC
>NW_008580198.1:432687-452944 GCF_000520115.1 Aphanomyces invadans | reverse complement strand
AATCCATTTCATATCAGAAATTGTCAACAATTTTGTCGCCAGAGGTTGCTCTCAGTCGTTTGGTGTTGTCGTCCGATTTGGAGATGTTTCGCGTGAATTCGGATGGCCATCTTTGTCCATTCGATATTGGCAGACAGAACGATAGTGCCAATGATATGTTGAATGCGCTCGCTCCAAATGCCCGCTCGAAATGAGGACTCCGCAACGAGACAGGTGCGCTACGATTCCACTCCATTCCCAGTTCATCCCAGTGCATGTGCCGTGGATATCTAACGCCCGCGCTCTACCGGTGTGGATGCACTCAACGAAGCGGAAGTCCATCAGCGAGCTACGTCGCTCCCTTGGCTTGTGGCATTCCTCATGTTCGGCATGCTGACTCTCGCCAACCTGCGCCATGCGATGGTCATTTAAACACCGTGAGGTCACGGTTTCGCACCAACGGCAATGCGCAGAGTCCACCGAGTACAGCATGGATTCAATGTACCCCACGCATCGCCTATCGTTCTACAGCGACGCGGTGAGTTTGTCCTTCTCCATCTTGAGTTCCATGCACGTGTCTTCGATCGATCGGAGCATTGCTTCGATGTTGTCGAGTTTGTTTCGTTTTTCGTCGTGGGCACGCATCATTGTCGAGAGTTTTTCGCTCAACGCTTGCATTTCCATCGCCATGTACGGGTGCAACTGCCCCGCTGTCCCGCCAAAGTCGGCGCTGTCGTCGTTCCGGCCATGCTTGGCCGCGGTCGGCATCGGAAGCTTCGCCGCGGCACTCGCTCCGTACTTAATCGACGTCCACTGGCGCTTGCAATGGAAGCGCAGTGTGCTCCACACACCGCTTGCAAAAGGAAATCGAATCGCCGCCTCCTTGGTCATCAACGCCGTCGCTTGTTGCTTTTGGACAGTCGCGAATGCGTCTTGCAACACGGCGATAAAAACGTTCACGACCACGAGCACAAGCAGAATGTAGAACGAGATAAAGTACACGGGGGCAAGCGCTGCGTTGGCCTGAACGAGCTCGGTGTAGTCCAGTCGAAACGTCAGAGCTTCTAGCACGGTGACGACCGACTGCCCAAACGTGCGAAACCCCGGTGCCGTCGTTGAAAACGCCAGAAACCCCGCCTACGGACGTGCAGCCCATCACGAACAAGATGCTACAAGCACCCCCGCCAGAACGTGCGTCGATGAAGCCTTCACATCTTACCTGCGCGTAGCCAAGAAGGCAAATGAAGAAGAGCAAGATGCAGCTGACAAGGTCCGTCATGGCCTGGCTGAGAACCTGCACGAGCGTGTACATGCGCCTCGAGATCTAGAGATGCAACCGGGTGACGTCCTGGGAGGGTTGGTTGGACGACTAACCTGCGTGTACTTGAGCAAGGTCAGCCAGGAGAGTACTGCGTTGACGGCGTTGATCGTGCGCTCGAGTGTCCCGAGGTTGGCCAGCGACGTCAGGTACAAAAACAAGTGGGTCGGCGATGCAGTGTTCAAATTGACAGTGTCGCTGCCGTACACGGCATGGATGGCCACGAGGCGCAGCGTGATGGCGGTCACAAACAGGGCCATGTTGACAACATGCAATTGCGTCCATCCCGACGACGTGATGTACTCAGTCGGTCGCCGACGGTAGAGTTGGTACAAGATTTCGCCGGCATACCCCACAACCCCCAGCGCGAGGGCAACTTCAAAGAACACGCGACCACCCGAGTCCGGGCCGTAGCCATACACGTTCAGGGCAGACGATCGCATGGCCGCGACAACACCACCGGTGGGAGGAAACTCGATGACTCCCGTCACCATGTCGAAGAGCTGCAAGTACGGGTTGAACACGGCAAACTCAACAACCAGCGCTCGCGTCGCGACGTCGAGAAACTGGTTGTCCCGGAGCAGTTGGACAATTCCGTGGGCACTCGTACCATTGACAGGTAAATCCACGACGTAACCGGAGCCTGGAATCGGCCCGAGGACGCCGTCGATCGCGTCAGCCACAGCGGGGGACCACATGTACGTGTACACGGGTTTTGGTGCGTCGGAGTTGCCAAGTTTGCAGTTGGCGCTGTCCGAGTAAAAGCATGTGCAGCTGAGCGAGCATTCGTTGTTGTACTCGGCGGCGTACCGCGCCTTGTCCAACCCATACAGCGACCCGACCGACACCGCGCACGACTGAATACACTGCATGAGGTCGTTGTAGGTTGGAGACGGCCCAAAGTACGACTTGGCAAACACACCCGCCGACGCGTGGGACACGTTGAGCGAGTTTTGAATCGGCCCGAACCCGAAATTGCTCTCGGTGGCGGGAGACAGCGTCCCAAAGCAGTACGATATCAAGTTGGTGTATTCGTCTTGAACACGGCACGAGTTCGGCTGCACTCGGACTTGGCGAAGACGAACGCCACCAATGCGAGCGTTTGTAAGCGTCACTCCGCCTGCGAGGGATGGCGGGGGGTACAACGTGGTCACGAGCGGTCCTTGCAGCCAATCCCATACATCTGGAATTGTCTGCATCGTGCCAAACGTCAGCAGGAGCCCCTCGCGTTGGGCTGACGAAAGAGAGTTTGCAGGAGGAAGTGCTGTTGGTGGCGAAGACGGCGACGCAGTCCCATCCGTCGACGACCGAAACGGCGTGCCCACGACAGCTTGGTGGATCGTGTTGGTGTAGTAATACGTCGACGCTGTACCTTGATTGTACGCTGTTACGATCACAAACACGACCAAGAACAGCACGTAGCACATGACTTCCCGTCCGCTGCCATACGGGGGCACACCTGCCGCAGACGACGCTGCAGAGGGAGTCAAGGACGGCGAAAAAGAACCGACCGGCGCTGCCCCTGGAGGGGACGCAGCCCGCGGAGACCCCAAGGCTTTGACCTCGTCCGTGACGTGTTCCTCAGGATGAACTTTTTCAATCGCAGAGTTGCCGCCTCCACGCATCATTGCGACAAGGCCACCGCGGTCGTGACGCGGCTGGTCACAGTGGTGGTTTCACGAGCGTCGGTTTAGGATGAAACAGCAAAACCTTTCGACAGTGTGACGAGAATCGACGGGCGACTATGTCAACCTATTCGCTTGCTCCTAATTGCATCTCGAAGCGGCGCCATGGAGCTTGGATTCGGATTTTTCATGCGTTGCTCGTTAATCGTCGAACGCAGGCGTGCACTCACACGTGCAAAACACTTTTACGTCTTAAGTCGTAGCATGGGCACGTGTGACCATCAATATGCCAACACCTGCGACACTTTGGACGACAGCAGGGCGTGCACTGCATTGCGAATGTCGTGGTCGTTCGATCGCACCAGGTCGACCACGAGCGGATACAGCCAAGGCAAGTGAAGTTTAAGCTACAGCAGCCACCGAACACACGTTTCATGCATGATTCGATGGAATTGGAGGTCCTACCTCGGCCGTGGGCCACGCATTCAGCGCATGCAAGATATCGACGACTACTGACACGTAGCTCTTGGATCGAAACTGTTCGTCGGGCGAGATCGGCGTCGAGACTGTTGTCATGTCGACTGAGCTGTTGGCGCGGCTCCACAGTAAAAACTCGCCAATCGTTCGTGTCAACAGCCTAACGTCACAATCAACGGGTCGTCGTCGGGCGGAACGTGGAAAGGTTTGTACTCTTTCAGGAGCTGGCGTGTGTCCGCCAAAGCAACTTGCTTCTCCACCATCGCAAACAGCACGCGAATGTACTCCCACTTGCCGTTCATCTCTTGAGGGAGGAAGCTGCTCGACATCGCGACAGGCTTGTCGAGCGGGTACACCCATCCTGCTCGCGTGCATGTCGTGCGAATGTCCAGACGGTCATTGACCTGCCGGGCAAACACGTAGCTATCCTTGAGTGCAGTCAGCAGCGACGACGCGTGTCCTAGACTTCGAGATGAGCGATTTTTCGATAGCCGCGGTCGAGACTATTTCAAATGGATCGTCGTAGAGGACCTGGCGACAGCGCCATTGGGCTTTTAAGCCGCGTCGTCAACACGTTGCCGAGCAACGACTGCAAAGTGAGCAACACCAACAAGTGCGTGGTCGATGGGATTCCAGACGTTGGTCGATGCACGCCTTCTTCGGCACTCGTGTTGCGCGGTACCACGCTGAATTGGAATTTGAGCGCATGCATGACAGCAGGGTACATGGAGATAAACGACGGCGGGCCGGGCGGTTCAAAGTTGGACGATCGAAACTGCGCCATCGGCGACAATATGTCGGCAGTCGGTGACGACGCGGTCGACGGATCGGCCGCAGCATGGGACAAAATCCACGTCGGCTGGATCTGAGCCATCACGTGGCGGACTTCGTCGGCAATCAAGCCCCACACGTTTTCAGGGAATTTCAAGCCATGGCTCACCAACAGGTTCTCAAGAGTGGTTGCTGCGGCGCAGGCTAAGCCTATACACAAAACAGATCATCGTTCCGTTCGTATCGACGATTTGACAGTACCCGAATTGGACTCGGCCGTCATGCACGCGCCAAGGCAAAAGAGCAACTCGGGCAAGAACCCAATGTTGTCGTAGAACTGTCCAAAAATCGCGACAACTTGGCACAACGCGACTCGGCAACACTTGACTGGTGGTGCAGTTCCTGCATCCACCGAGGTGGCTGTTTCGAGTTGGCGCAAGTCGTTGATCAGCGGAATCAAGACGCCCTTGAACACAATGTTCCACAGCCCAGGCGATAGCTTTGGGCCGTGCAAATGGAGCGAACCAAACAGAGTGTCCAAGCTCACTTGCCGCACTTCGGGTCGCTTGTCGCAGCCCAGCGTGGCGAGTGCGGTGAGAATTGGCCACCTGCACGCACAACGTCGTGAGAACGCATCGATATCAAGGCTTCAAACTAGAGGACGGCGATGCGAACATGCTGGTTGTGGTCACTGGTGGGAACGGGGCGTACCAGAGGCGCGTGTGCAACTGCGAGTCCGTGTAAATCGCAGTCACCGGTGTCACGCGAGGTGAGATTGGAGCGTCCGAGATCAAGTCGTCTGCCGACTCTTCCTTTTGGTATCGATGGCCTATATCTTCTTGGTGCAGACGGCGCAGAGCGATGTGAGACCGAAATGTTGTTCGCTTGGCCGGGGAATCGGTCTGCACCTAGAATGGATTCCCATCGTCACAACACATTGCACATTGGTGCATGGCAACTGGCCGAGACCGTACTTGTTCAATGACATGACCAGTGGCGAGTTGAGTGAGACAAACTGCCAGCACATTGATGGCATCGTGGGCCATTTTTTGCATGAAGGCATCGCTTGGGTCGTCGCAGCCGCACACAGCAAACGCGAGGAGGCATTCAATGGCGTCCACAAACACCGACACCTACGCGTAGGTTCGATTATCAAACCCCGTGGCCACCCACGCAAAGTAGTGCGGTACCACGCGGTCAAAGTGAGTGGTCAGGATCATTTGCGCAATGCTAAACCCCATCGCGACAACAGGACGCGCGACTTCGCCTTCAGCAGGATCGTACGTCTCCGCCGCGACGCGCAAGACGCCCCAGATCGTTTTCCACCCCGACTTGATGTTGCGAACGCGTCCGAGAATCATGTTTTGAACGCAACTAGGGCACAGCTCGCTCGGAATGGTCACGACGACTGGAGCAAACGGACCTGAGCACAAGCTCACGGATTTCTGTCGCGACGGCGTTCGCCATGATGATTTCAAACGGTGCAAGGAAGAGCCGCTGAAAGTTAAAATCGCGGAGTTCGTCTTTCTCCAGGAACTTCATGCTCAGCTGCTTGAGTGAATCGATCGCGTACATGGCTATGCCCAAGTTGTCGTGGCACCCGATCGTAGTAAAATGGCGCGTCAGTACTACAAATGAATCGCATGACAACGTGCAATGTGACATACATGACCATTGCACTCGATGTCCACCAGCCGTTCAAATTTAACAACTCCACACGCATGTGCCTCCACTGAGAGGCTACCGAACACTCGGACAACACAGCGCCAGGACATCGTCAGCATACCTTTCCAGACACTGGCCCAGACGACACGGGAGCGGACGTGCATGTTCATGTCGGCGACTTCGACGAGCTTCTGGAGCGAAAACACGCGAGGGGCATTGGTTTCACGGACGGTGACCCCTCGCCCGGAAATACCGGCGCACTCAGTCAACGATACGACACACAACTGGAGAACGAGGTCTTGAATCGCGCCGTTTGTGAGGTGTACACTGCTCGAAAACACCCGATCGACTTGCAACGGGTCGATTTCGCCCGCGACGCGGTGCGAGTTTTCTTCTTCCAACGAGCGATCGCTGTCAATTCCGTTGGACGCGCCACTCCCGCCGCCGCCACCTATCGATGGCAGCGACGACAACGCGGCAGACGGCGACGAAAAGTTGAGCGACATGGGGGACGACGACCCTCGGGCCAGGCGTTTTAACGCCGACGTGGACGCTACAACGTCATGAGCAACGTCGACCCGACCAGACTCGTCCAAGGATTTACTTTGCTTGTTCAAGAACGGCTGGTCCGTCGACAGAGACCCCTGAGCAATGCTCTGGAGCCTCGCGAGATGCGATAAACACTGCAGCACGTCACGCTACACCACAACGACAGAATTTGGAGGTTTTGAATGGATGGAACATCCAGCGATAAATCTGAACGTACCCAAGCGTCGCCTAGGTAGTTGCCTTCATGAACAGCAATGTACACAACCGCTTTGACGGCTTCGACGTGTTTCCAGCGAATTTCCCGCGAGGCCGACGTCGCAAGGCCGGTAAACTTGGCCAGGATCGAGATGAACGCGTCTCGTTCGGACGGCATGTTGAGTCTACCAGATGAACGGCTTGAGAACGACGTGGTTGCCCTGGACCCACGACACGAGTTACCTCGATGACAAGTGGATGGCGTGCTTAAAGCTGTCAATGCAAAGCGTGATCGCACTGGCCGAGTCGGTCGTCTCGAAGATCACACTGCAGCACGCGAGCAGCGGCGCCCACACGATTTCAAACATCGGTCGGACGTAAGAGCTTTCCGTGTCGTCCGTGATCAACTGAAACGGCGTCGAACTGGTCGTTGACGGCGACGCGCCACTTTGCGGTGTCGTAGGCCCACGGCGTTTGAACAACGCCTCCGAATTTTTCACCTGCCCACGACGCATGGATAAACACAATGGTACATGGAGTGCTGCTCGGGCAGTACCATCGCCTCACGCTCCTTGCTATACGCTTCCCGCCGCATGCGGTCGTTGTTCTGGACGTTTCCAGTCTGGACTTGAATGCGCTTCTTCAGTTCCACGTCCTCCTTGAGCGAAATCGGCGTGCTCTTGATGCGGTCGTAAATGCCCCCTGTGCATTACCTCGATTGAGTCGGGGGACAGAAACGTTGCCCATCATGATGAAGTAAATGCCGACAGACCGAGAAACTCTGGCGCTAGGTCTTCTCCGTTGTTGATTCCGCGATTGTTGCGAATAAAGCCCTCTTTCGTCATGCGCTTTTCCTCTGGAATCGACGGATTGTGCAAGTCCTGGAACAGCGCAAAGAATTCCATCATTGATGACGTCACAGCGACAACGACACACCGTTTGAAGCATGATGATCGAAAACGACAAGATGAACGCCGTGTCCGCCGACGGAAAAATGCCCGGATTTTGAGAGCAGTACCTAATCCACTCCATCAAATATATCCCAATGCTCTTGTAAAGCGCATGGGACCAAGTAGTTTGCATCGTACCGTTCGGCGAACTTTTCCATCATGCGATCTATCTTTTGCGACTCGCCTGGCAACCGAAACCCGGTCAAGAAGTGGCGAATGGCTTCGTCCACTTGAAGGCCCCTGCACCACATTCAAAAGTTCCATCAACCGGTTGTCCCAATACACAAATCACACGTCATGGCAGTCTCTCTCCCAGGAAATTTTGTGAGGTGGCAGAAAAATACGCGAAACATCGCAAGGTCGCACAAAATCGAGGCGTATCACCACCCACGACGCCACGTCCCGTCATCATCCACGATCGAAAAAGCCCATGACTGATCGGCTCCGTTTCAAAATCCAACGACGGACAGATTCGAAAATGCCGCTGGAACCACATCGAACAACGTCCTCGCCGCCGCCCCCGACTCCAACATACGTACATGTAGTCCATCATGTCGACGAATTCATGCAGCACTTTGAGGCAAAACCCGTTTTGGTACTGCACCTCCTTGCCAAGGTAGTCCCCGACCTACACAGCCACGTGGTTCACGGCCCGTTCAATGTGTCGATGAAGGGTACCATCGTTTTATCGAGACGGTTGCTCTGCTCGTGGAGGAACTTGGCGACGTCGCGTGGTGTGTTTTCCATGTACTTTTTCGCGACGAGAAACTTGACACCGTCTGTGGGCTTCAGGTTGAATTTTAATATTCCTTCCGCCAACTCTTCTTGCAGTCGCTTCTTTTTGTCAAACGCTTCGACCGCGCTCATTTTTGCCAGCGGTTGATTCGTTGTGGCGATCGTGGCGTCGTCCGCTGGCACAATGGGGGCCAACTCGTCGCTGGACGACGTGGCCGTCGACGCGTCGTCGTCCTCTTCCTTGAGCATCTTGTCCATCTTGCGTTTTTCATCGGAAATGTTGGCGACTTTCTTCAGCGACCCGACCACCGCCGTCAAGCACTCCAACCCTATGCTCCAGTTGGAGTATTACATCCCATACAGGAAACACGACTGCTGGCCTACCTTTGAGCACGAGCGCAGTGTCTTGGACCTTGCTCGCTTGCTTGGCGGCGTTTGAGGTCGGGGTGGCGGAATCGCTCTTCTTGCCTTTCGCGATCTTGCTGATCGCGTCCACGATGCGCTTGAAGAGGTCCATAGAGTTCCAGTCGCAGTCGTAGTTCAAGAAGATTTCGCCAAGGATCGAACCGTCCAAGCAAATCTGCTTTAGGACTTCAAGGACAAGGAGCTTGTGTTCCATGCTCGAGTTTTCACTCTCAAGGAGGCCGAGGAAGATGTTGGTTATAAACACTTCCATTTCGCTCTTCAGGTGTGCCTTGAACTGAGCAATCAGCACGACAAACACGCGCAGGCTTAGCTCCACGATCTGCGTGTAGTTGGACGTGCAGTTTTGCAGGAGCGACACGCACAAATACTGCTTGATCAACGTGATGAAGCGCTCGCTGTCTCGGAACGTCGGCCCGCCGTTGTTCAGAATCGACAACAGCAAGTCCAGCGAAACGAGCTTGCTCTGAAATGCAAACGGGTCGTCGCTGCCTTGCGGTGGTCCGTTCGGGTTCGAGTTGGACAGCCCAGGCGACGCGGACGACCCTGTCGACGCTGCGTCTTCCGCCAACGACCGCATCGAGATGCGACACAACGACCGGAACAACAGAAATGCATCCTTGTGGAACAACGACGGAAACGGCGCATTCAAAGTTGTCGCCAAAGGAGCCGACTTGGGCGCGGCCGCATCGTCCTCAGCAGCTGCCGCGGTCGAGTCCAAGTCGGCCGTGCTGGATTTCGCCAACGTGCTGTTCACACGATGCTGCACGGCAACGTGCAAATGCAGTGCTCGCACGACGTCTAGTGAAGGCTTGTTAGACGGGTGGGTTGAAAAGAACCACGGCAGATACAGATGAAACTCGCGACATGGCCATGTAACTGAGTTGCTGAAAATGGTCAAAAATCAAGTGACTACCCCATCGGCGTCGTCGAGAGAAGTTTAGCTTTGAAGGTAGCGATCATAAATACCAAGTAGCATCTGAATGGAGCCGAGAATCGCCTCCCAAGCGATGGACACCTCTCGGTGCAGTATTTGGAATGTCGTGAGAGTCGAACGGTCGTGCACTCAAACACAACTCAATCACCAGGTCAGTTGACGGTACCTGGGTACATGGCGTGGGTTGGTTCGGCCTTTTCAGCTTCGAGAGCGTCGGTGTCGTCGGCGGGGAGACTGTGGTTCGAGTCGTCCCGTGCCACAGCTGTGGACGCAACCGGCGCTGGTGGCGTAGCAGCATCGTTCGAATGCAACGTTTCCTCCATGTGTTCCATGCGCTGAAAGACGACGCTCACCATTTGCTGCAAAGTCGCCTTGGCCACCGTTTGATTCATTGTATTTTTGCTCACGAGGTGGATGTGGTAGCACGCACGGACGGACTTGAGCAGACTGTGTTCGTGGACGTCGCAAGTTCGACTCGTGACCGCTTGAAGCACGGCTTTGAGCACTTGCAACTGCACTTCCTCGTCGTGGTGGTCGTTGCAGCTGCAAATGCACGTGACTATCGCGTCCATGAGGGTCACCTTGGCCGCGTCTTCGTCCTTTTCCTTGATCGGCAGCTTCGCCATGGTGGCAGCGTTCACAGGGCCAGTTCCGCGAAGGTACCCATAGGAGATGAGCTTCTCGATGCAGTCCAAAGCTTGGGACGCTTGTTTGGGCTGTCGTCCGAGAATGGCTAGACAGAGCGGATAAAAGATCTCGGCCTCGTCCGGCCGCATCGTCTTGCCCGCAATCTTAGCCAGTACTCCATCCAGTGCATCTCGAAGTTCCTTTTGCGACCTCCCCGTCAACTTGCGGATCTTCGTGTACGATCTCTCGACCAGCGTCTCCATGACGATGATGCGCTGAAAATATCTGGGGTGGTGTTGTTAGGGTCGTTTCAAACACAATATCTGTATCAATTAATATCAAAAATATTCATTTTCAAAGGTATATCGCGTTGATCGATCGATTCCTTGGGCAACGAAGCTCCTGACGAGAGTTTGCGGAGGGACCGATGAATACGAGGATGCAAAACCTTCAACAGAAATGGAAGATCCACCCTTGTGCGTCCTCGAGTTGACCCCAGCGTGGTGCCTGCTTACACGCCAACGTATTGAAACTGCGCCCCTCAGCTCTGCGGTGGCGCGGCGCTAGTATGTGCGGCCCATGCGGACTTTCCGCCCTCGAAGGCTTTTACGCATGCGGTGAGGGATTCCGTTGGCGATTCCATTGGCACCTTGGATATTCGGCAATGCAGCTCCAGCTGCTCCAATGTTGCGCTCACGACCAGGTCAATCGGCAAGTCCTTGGTATTCCGACCTTTGATCGAACAAGAGACATCTCCTGCATATAAACGACAGATTGCTACAGTCAACGACACGTTTTTCACCACTTGATCTCGTCAAGGACTCTTGAGAAACTCGCTGGCTTTCGCTAACGCACTTTGGAGCAGTTTTTCCAATTCTCTGACCTTCATCGCCTGCTCAGATCCCGGCCTGGTTTGCATAGCGATCGCCACCCACGCCTGAACTTGAGGCAGAAAGCGCTTGTGGATCTCATCGGTCTGTTCTTGCAGCGTTCTCCTCAACAGCTCGAGATCATTGGCGTCAATGGTGTCTGGAATTGCAACGCTGATTGAATAAGCGGCGCTTCCGAGGCCGCACGAAGCAATGACTTCTGGTAGGTCCATGGTTGCAACCGAAGGTGCCACGACGACATCTTCCCACCCGTCGTCATCGTCATCGCCGTAGACGGAACGGCGCGGAAGTAGCGCGGCAAAGCAATTTTCGACAGTTGGCACCAAAATCCCACAAGTCTCCTGCATGCTGTCCACGTGTGCAAGAATGGCCGTGGCGTGGGCATCAACCTGTCGTTGCATGTGCTCGAACTGCATGTCAGACATGGACGTTTCCATTTGACTATTCTCGGCCTGGACGTGGGTGTCGCGGTCATGCTAGGGACACTGTCATGCGGGGGGTGGAGGTGGCGTGATGGGTAGATACCTCCTGGAGCATGGACGTCCATTTCGACGGTATGGAACTAACAGCGGCTCGAAGTTGAGGCATCCCTCCGCCGAATTTCGTATCCCATGCGCGAAAAAGCTTGAGGACGTCTAGGTTGTAGAGGTCCTTGGCGTGTAAGATGCGGCAGATTGGCTGCAGTTGCCCCACAAGCTCGACGCGGAATGCTTTTGATCGATCAAACAAGCATTCCCATATTCGATAGATCTGTGTCAGAAGTAATGGTAAGAAGGCATGGTTCATGTCATGAAAGGAAAATGCATTATACCTCGGGAAGCGGCGGTGCGCTTTGTGATAGCGCTTTTAACGTTGCAGCCACCGTCCTTCGACAAGAGTCGGCTGGATTCAACGCGTACCGAATCCCCTTCTTGACAAGGTCCAAGGCAGCCTCTGGCGTTATGGCATTCTCGTCCTGGACATATTCTTGTCGACTTCGCTTCCTTTTCATGGATAGCTTCTTTCCTTGAAGGAGCTTCGAGAGGCCTTTGTTCAGCGCCGTTGCAGCATCGTCGCCGTCCATGTTGAATTGGCGCGATGAGACTTTGGAGCGCAAACATTTTTCGTCTGATCGAATCCCGACGTACTGGAAAAATATCAAAGTTTGGCAACTATTTTGTCGTCAAATCGACGTTTTTACCGACAT
Organism: Aphanomyces invadans; assembly: GCF_000520115.1. Classification (NCBI taxonomy): domain Eukaryota; phylum Oomycota; class Saprolegniomycetes; order Saprolegniales; family Verrucalvaceae; genus Aphanomyces; species Aphanomyces invadans. The sequence continues at coordinate 440,617 of NW_008580198.1, read as the reverse complement.
TTCGACGCAATTTTCTAATGTATTCTCAACAAAAAACGACACATCTTTGTAAAATAGGTGATATGTAAATGAGGTTCAGAAATGCATCCACGACTCGACTTAGCGCTGAAGTGTGGGGGCGTTGAGGTTGATTTGGCTCTGGCGGGTTTCTTGGTGGTGGTTGGTCGCGATGAACGACTCGGCCATCGTGGTTTCTTCGTCGCAGCTAAAGGCGTACCCCGTGTTCTTTCTCGAGATGCCAGGACGTAGCAGGGCTCTCTTGGCGTGTGCTTTTCGTCCAGCAGTCATGGGACTGCCCAACGTGTCTTGGGCTTGGAATTTGGCGAGCTCTTCCGGCGCGACATCGTTAAGGGACACACTGAATTCACGAGCTTCTTCGATGTTGGCCACGGTCATGCGAATGGTTTGTAGTTTCTCGATCAAGACCGCCTACACCCACGAAATCGTCACGAACTGTTGAACCCGCCTCATGAACACTACATACCTCTTGGAGGATCTGGTACAGCTCTGGGGAAAAGAGGCGCTGGTACTGGTTCCACGAAAAGTGGCGACCGAGCGCAATCGACGACCCGATCAGGAGAATCAACCAGAACGACCCCGACTCAAAGGTCGGGACAAACGAGCCAAACTCGTCGTACCCGACTTTGAGTGTGGCAAACCATGGAATCACGGTGGTCCCGAGCCATACAAACACAAACCAGCTGAGGACGCTCGTCCACCACGTAACGCGGGGGACCCACGTCCAGTTGCACATGATGAGGCAGATCTTCAAGTTGACAATCAGCACCGCCAGTGTGAACGCGACCATGCCGTACTCAACACGGGACTCGGACCCGATCGCGTTGTTCTTCGAGTTGTACCCGTACACCATGACGAAGAAAATGATGAGGCTTTCGTACATGGCGGCACCAAGCCATCGGAAGAACGAATAAAAGTTGAACAAGGACCGGTTCGGGCCAACTTGGTACAGCGTCGGGTACCGGAGACTCATCGAGTCGGGCAAGTCTTGGTCGAGCACACCGAGCACGACAATCGGGAGGCCCGTGAAGAAGATGTTGTACACTTGGACGCCCAATTCCCAGTACACTTTGGACCCGGACGCACCACTGAGAAACCCGTACCAGTACTGCGCCAGCACGAGCGTAATGTTTTTGTAAAACATGTACAGCACAACTTTGGATATGCGCATGTAGTTCCACCGACCGTGAACCAACAGGAGCCGCTGAAGAAAACGAAATTGGGCAATGGCATAGTCACTCGAGTTGACCGCTTGCATCCCTTCCTGGCCGGAAATGCCGACGCCGATGTGCGCCGCTTGAATCATTGCGACATCGTTCGCGCCGTCCCCGATCGCCAACGTTCTATAGACATCCCAGATCAACGTGTGCATCATGGATGGTGGACGCACCTTGCTTCAGGCAAATTGTCTCGAATGAGCATCACCATTTCAGCCTTTTGAGCTGGCGACACCCGACAGCAAATGACCGCGACACAGTATTGAGCCAAACCCAACAAGTCCTTCTTCATGTCAGGCTTGAGCGCGACTTCGAGCGCTTCCCCGTCGATGACGAGCGCATACCGATCCTGGCCTTGCTTGGCATGGTACGCGTCGGCAGCTGACGCGAGTTTCTCACGAATGGCGTCAGGCGTCGGGCAATTCTCCAAGTTGATGATGACTTGGACAATTGCGTTGTCGAGCAACGCGCAAGCGTACCCGATGTTGATGGCTGTTTCTTCCTTGTCACCTGTCAGCATCCACACCTTGATGAGGGCGGAACTGAGGCTCGAGAGGCATTCTGGGACCCCGCGCTGGAGCTTGTCTTCAATTGCGGTGGCGCCAATGAGGTGTAAATCGGACTCCATTTCTTCCATGAGGTCGTCGATCGCATTCGGCTGACCCTGCTTACGCTTCTCGAGCTGTTCGATCGAGCCGCTGGCGGCGCGGTACTTGGCGCTCCACGTGGCAAACCAAGCCTCGTCCAGAGGCTTTACGGCGAGCGCGAGGGTGCGCAAACCGTCGTCGGCGTACTGCTCCATGTGCTGGGACGTGATGGCTTCTAGTTCTTTCGACGACGGGTGCAAGCGGGCGTAAATCATCATGTCGGCGCCCTTGGAGTACAAGACCAGTTCGTTCGTGGGTAAACGGACAACTACTGACATGCGCTTCCGCGTGCTGTTGAATTCGAGGACTTCGAGAATATCGTACGACTTTTTTCCAACACCGGCAACGTCCAGGATAGCCTTGCCAACGGCACGACTCTCAAACTTATACCCCATGTACTGTGCGCCAGCGACAAGCGCCTGTTCATCGGGCGACGAAGCACTTAGTCGAATTTCTCCCGAGTCGAGTTTTTCTGGGATCACGGTGTGGCAAACGGCCAAGTGCTCGAAGAATTGGTGGCACTTTTTGCGTTGGACTTCGTCGCGGGGGTCGGTGCCGCGCATAACCTCGTCTAGCGCCGGGTCGACAAAGTTGACATAAGGAATTGACTTGACGTTCGGGTCGGCTGTCGGTTCTGGTGGAATCGGAAGCCCTGCACGCTTGAGAGCCGCCCGGCCTGCCAACATGCCGTGAATATCAACCCATTCGTCTCATCGAAAAAACGCATTCAGTACATACCGATTTCCGTCAGCCCCGAGCCGTAGCTGACACCGTTGATCGAACACTTGCGGAAGTCCATCACGTTGCATGTAAGCGTACCGGTTTTGTCGCTAAAGATATAAGAGATCTGGCCTAGTTCTTCGTTCAGAGCCATCGTTCGGACAATCGCAGGCGTGTCGCTCTCTTCGTGGTACATCTTGAGGTCCCACGCCATGAACATGGCTTGCAAAAACTTGACAGTTGTCAGTGACACGTACAGCGAGATCGGGATCACTTGATAGAGTAGCAAAAAGTAGTAGAAGCACATTGTAAACCACGTCTGGATCGCGTCGCCTGTCGTTTCAATCACGAATTTGTGCGTCGAGAGCGTCCCGTGGAGGTACCATGCCTCGCGCGCGATTTGGTTCTGCCACGTCACAAACACGGTCGCCGCCACAGAACAGAGCACGACTAGCCCAATGCACAGCATCCCAATGCACTTGTTCAGCGTGACCATGACGTCGCTCCACTTGGTCGGCGCCGCCGACGCACTCTGCATGATCTTGGTGTCGCTGCCTGTGTTCAGGACGAGGCCGTACACCCAGTCCGTGTTGCGCAGCGTGCAACCACGCAGCAGCACGTTCTTGATACTCAACGGTTCGCGAGGCCACACTTGACCGTCCACAGTCACGTCCATATTGCCTGCGCACGCCATAAGACCACCGTGGACAAAATCGAGTGACGACGGTATCCCAACGACGGAAGAAAGCACTCCCGTGGCAGGCCAATGTGCCAAACGCACGCTAGCAACCACACCACCACACATCCACATAAAAAGGAGACAGGATTACCTGCAAACTTATTGATGTACGGGTTTGGTGTTTCGCAAACAACCGTGCCTTGGAGCCGAAGCAGGTCCGACGTGTTGCGAAGGGTACCCATGGTGGCAGGTAGAGCTTGGCGAAGCTTCAAGTTTGTTTCACCGTCAAGGGATTTTGTCTCGACATAGCAAATCCCGCTGGGGACATGTGGGTCGGGCTCGTCCACCGACAAAATCAGGACGTCTGCTGGAATGACCTCGCGATTCCGAATCTGGAGTACGTCGCCGACCTTGACGTGGGACCAGAGGCGGTCCACGACTGTGTTTTTATCCACGACGACGTGACACGTCGCCGAGTTGGCGGCATCGTCGCTTTGATGACGGCGCAAATCTTCCATGATGGCAAAGATCGCGTCAATGCAGATAACAAAGAGCAGCGTGGGTGCGTTCGTTGGGACGCCATACGTGTTGGAAATCGCTTTGATCGTCTGGAGAATCGAGACGACAAGAAAGAACAGGTTCGCGACCTTGCAAAACGACTCAAAGAGAAACTTGGGCAAGAACGAAAAAATCGTGTACTTGGACGTGACGACGATGTTCGTGCCCTGCCCGTACAGCTCGTTGTTAAACGCAGCATCGTGGAGAGACACAGTGCGCGAGTCCGCTTCCACAGAAGGCGAAGACGACGAGGTCACACCAGGGAGGTGATCGCTCGACGACGTCGCAGTTGGGCCTGTCAACGGAGTATTCACACAGCGATATGTATCGTTTCCACTTTTCGTCTCTCCTTTCCTTCCATCGTCTGGGTGAGACAGCGGCAGGTCTGGGTTCTTAGTGATGCCCTCGCTAGCCTCGTCCGGCTTCACATCGTGCTGCTCCATGGCCGTTCAACTCAAACGCAAAGTCATAAAACCACCACACCGCCTTCGCTAAAATTAGGCTCAAACATACTTATTCGAAAGGTACCTTATTGAAATGTATACATTTTTCAAACTATTTTAGGAACAAGGTACTTTAAAGAAAGGCACGACTGCATATTGTAACTGGCCAAATCGTACGTGTGCACCCACCCACCACAGCGCCAGAACGGCGACAGCTCCGGGTGTCGCACCGAGGCATTACACATCTCAGTGCAGGCGGAGCCAAGCAACGCCTATTCCCCTGGCAGAATACTTGTATACGAAGCCACAATATGTGTGCGGCGGCGGCGCCGCTGCTCGTTCGTTTTCTTCCTTGCACAATCCCACACAAGATTTGCAAGGGCCGAGAACCCACTAATATGGGAGAAAGGCGATGAATATCGCATTTGGAAAAAATATTGTGCGAAAATGTATCTGTACCTGTATTTCCATTTAAATTTTGTCGATGTGGTCATTTTCTTCAACTACAGTAGACCACGAAGAACGTTGTTGCTTTAGCGGCACAGTTGTGCTCATTAACGGCGCCAAAAAGCAATTGAGCGCTCAGTTCCAACCCCCACTTGCCTTGTTCATGTCGTCACAAGAGTGTACGTTTATCCTGCAGGCTTCATGTTTCATCAAATTTAACGCAGAATTCGGTGCAAAAGTACGAGGTCAATAAATATTTTCGTTCCTTGAATACTGTACATTTGCTATAAATTTCAATAATATATCGCAAAAATCTTTCACTCGAATCCGGATAAACTTGCCATTCGTATCCGGACCTTCCTCGCATGCTTGAGGTTCCATTTCGAAGGCATCGGCGATGGTACAGTGGGCGCTCTTCTGGGGATGTATGCTGACGGGGTTTGCGCCGGTATCGTTCCTGTTCCTGACAGTGGTGGCCCAGCGCGCGCAGCTCGTGATCTTGTCGATCACGGCTGCGTTCTTCTATCTCCTCGGTCTTCTCGTGGCAGCAACGTTGTGGAGTGTAATTCCCCCGCTCCATGACTCGATCCACGCGACAATCCCGGTCGCCATACTTGTCCAAGAGTTGTTTCGTTATGCATTCTTTGTTGTGTACATTCGCTGCGAACAAGCTGTGAAGCGTGTGACAACCAAGCAAAACCAATTGCCGCTGAATGACCTCACTTCGTCGTTTGGTACTACGTCCAACATGATTGAATCCGACGTTCTCACGGTATGTTATAGCATCGGGCGTGGGCTTTGCCCTCATGCGTGCGCTGATGTTGTATGGTACGGTTCTTGCGTCGAGTATGGCGGGTGAAGGAGCTGCGTTTACCGCTACGTGCCCGCAGATTCCGCTCGTGTTTGCGTCAGGTAGCGTCTGCTTGTATTCCACTATTGCACTACTCAAAATCGTGTTCGAGTAGCACTTTCTACCTTGGCGCTGACGTTGATGGATATCGCGCTCATGATCCTTGCGTTCGAAGGCTATCGCAAGCGCTCTGCCACCCATATCGTGGCCGTTGTGTTGTTGCATCTGGGATCGGGTTTGTCGGTGGGTAATGACCCCAGCCGTAGGTATCATCTAACGATCGATGATTGTGCAGAACATGCTCAACCTCAACGAAGTTGGATGTACCGCCTCCATCCCGCTCACATATGTCGCGGCCCTTCTCGCCATCTTTGCAGCCACGGTCAGTGTCAAGCGGTCGTCGCCGTCGTTTGCGTCGTAAGCACGTCAAGTCGGCGGCTCCCCAGCTTTGTCACATCCAATGTAAATTGGATATATGTATCAGCTCTTCACTCTTCCTTCTCGACGACTTTCGTGCGACGTCATGGCAATCGTTCCCAGCTGCATCGTTCCGACAAGAAAAAGACTTTGGAAATCGTCGGCAGCCTGATGATAGAGGACAATGTAGATCTTGTAAAGCCCCTTCAGAGCATTCACATTCCAGCAAACAACGAGCAAGCGCGGGCGTCCGATCACATGCACGGATTGCAATGGGCCGCACGAGTTCGGCGAGGGTACCGGTGACAACGGACGCAATACCCAGCTCATCGTGGTCACGCAGCATGACTCCTCTAACCTTTCTTGGCGACTATGTGCGCCTTGATTGCCCAAGCTATACAGTTTATTGCACATAAATCGACGTCGTGTGCAATGCGTACGCATCCAAGTAGACCTTCCACGCAGCACGAATGAATGGCACAGCCTCCACGTCTTTAGTTTTTTGGTGAACTATCGAGACCACGAGAGGTCCGAGAGACAGCTCATCATGGCCGATCGTCGTTCGGGGTCTGCAAGTGATACCCAACAATGGCTTGGACTTCTTCCCGGCAACCCAAGATGACAGGCACCCGTTGATGCAGCGAAGTCGGGATCACATCCAGCATACGCTTGACACCGATGCTGGCGGCGCCGCCTGCTTGTTCGATCAACAAGCTCATGGGGTTCGCCTCGTAGAGCAGTCGAAGTCGGCCTTCCATTCGCCCCTTCATGCGGACGTCCCATGGGTACAAGAACACCCCGCCACGACACAAGATGCGATGCACCTCGGCCACCATCGATGCAATCCACCGCATGTTGAAATCTTTGCCGCGAGGACCTACAACCAATGCCACGTCCATGAAAGACGCATCCCAAACTGAACGCACACCACCCAACTGCTGCTTCATTTGAAGCGTGGATATCGTTGCACATCAAGCTCGGACTTTCACACACGTATTCGAGTGCGATGGCCGTACCTTGGACTCCGGCGAGGCAGTCGGCCACGTACGCCGCGATCGGTGGTTCCCAGTGCCGTGTGTTGGACATGTTGATGGCAAACTCTTTCGTCGATAGAGAGAGGGTTACTTGTGGTTGCGTGCACACAAACACTTGACGGGCAACGTCCAACGTGAACATGTGGACGCCGTGGCCGACGGTGATGACAAGCGTCGTCTGGGGGCCGTAGATGGCGTAGCCCGCGGCGAGTTGTCGATCGCCGGATTGAAGGAAATCCGACGCGACGGTTGCGGTGGCATTGACGCTGGGCGTGTGTGGAAGGACGGAAAAAATGGTTCCAATTGACACGTTCACGTCAATGTTGGACGAACCGTCGAGGGGATCGAAAAGCAGAAGGTATCGCCCAGACGGTGATGCGGCGTAGACATCCTCGCTTTCTTCAGAGCACATGCCAGCAAGCGACGGATCGTCTTGGCATCGACGTAGCATCGCATCATTTGAGAGCAAGTCCAACTTTTGCTGCACTTCGCCCTGGACGTTGCCCGAGTGAGCCGACCCGAGAACGTTGTCTGCAAGGGCACCACGTTGAATCAACGCCTGGATATCCATGCATGCCTCCGCCACACGCAAGAGAAGGCTGCCAGGTAAGGACGCATCTAACTGGCCGACAAACGCGCCCAACGATTCACCAGCGCGCGGAGCGGTCGTGATGGGGCGGTGCGCGGTGGCGTTGTTCATAGCACACGGATGCGCAATTCAAACTGAACCGACCAATCACGGATTAAACCCATGGAAGAGGTTAAAGTCCCATAAAACCCCGAAAACCCGCTACGATGGGTTGGGGTTTTCACTCACGTCTCGGTGGCGTGGCGTGCGCCATCATCTCGCAACCGCAGCTCGTCGAAGGATGTATGCCTTTGGTGCCTGAGTATGCCTTG
>NW_008580198.1:396387-431819 GCF_000520115.1 Aphanomyces invadans | reverse complement strand
TCAAATGTCTATCGCGTGGGATGTCAACATCTTGGTTCCACAGGTGCCACCATTGCGTGGCCGACGGCGCGTTCGTGCACGAGTTGGTTTGATAGTGGTCCAAGGCTATCTCCTTGGTTAATGTGGCGCGGACACTGAGTGGCCGCACTGGTATCGCCATTGGGATCGGCGCATTGCGCATGTTGTCAACCCCCACTCTTACTAGGAACACACACTCTCGAGCTGTCGAACGCGCACAGGGGACTGCTCCTTCCGTACCGAGCGATTCCACGCTCGGACATTCGTTTGGGCATTCCACGATTACGGCAGCGCGCGTCCAAGAGTTGGTCAAGCCTGGACACTTTGTCGAGTCGGACGAGCCGCGTCGACTGCACGTTGGATCTCCTTGACCTGTCGAAACCGCCGCCAACCGTCGCCGAGAGCGCCTTCGTGTCGGTGTTTCGAATTCAAGTACAACAAGAGATTTGCTGGAAGGCGCGCTGGGTCTTGCTCTCCCAAATCGCCGGAGTCGGCGACGTCGAATCGTCATCGAACGTGACGATAAAGTGTTGGCCATGGGCGGGGCCAGTGCGTGGATGTACCAAAACGACAACACCATCGACCCCCGCGCCGGCCCCCACCTTGACGTTTTCCATGCAGGGACGGTGGGAATCCGGTCGACGATGGGCGGCCATCGTGCTCCAACTTGGGGGGACGAATCGGTTTCGTTGCGTGCAAAACCAACACGGTGGCTCCATCGCTGTTGGGAGTTCCGTCCTCGGATCTATGTCAGTCGTGTCAAAGCAGCATTATGGGTGCAGGAGCCACACGCAAGATTGTGCGATTTCCGCAGCAGCCAGCAAAGCCAACAACTTTCTGAGCAATACAGTTTATGTGATTCTTCACAAACTGCACACTTTGCAAGGTCGATCAGGTCGGCCAACTCGCCGGCCAACTTGATTGTGTTGATTGCGCATGGATGCATCGGTACGGCCTTCATGCTAGCGTACTTCAGTGCTATCTCGGCCATTGGCGCGCAGCGCAAGGAGATCGATCGAGTATTCCCGGGGTTTCATCGTGGACGTTGGTGGTTTTGCAATTGGCTTCGGTTACGACAGTCCTCCACCCCTCGATGCAACACAATACACGATGCTATCGTCCGTCGCTCCAGCACCTGGAGCCGTCGCACGAGGACATCGTGGAGACGAGCCCCCGTCGTTAGTTCGACGCTGGGTCGAGTGCATTGTGTTTGCGATCTACCTCGGTGCTTCCTTGGCATTGGCGATAGCTTACAACCACGTCCTTGTCCCATCGACCGCCAACGATTTCTTCTGGTTTCATTACAATGCGTCAGTTCAAGCATTCCTCATGGACGCCATCAACGCGCTGCACTCCATGTCGAGCGCGCCGACGCTAATCAGTTTGACGTCGCCCATGTTTGCCCAAGATCGACCGTACGGTGCCGACACGACCCTGCTGGTCGAGTGCCAAAGGTCATACCCTCGGCATTTGTTGTACACTCTTCTCACCGACCTCGAGTCGCACATTGAATCGATGCGGTCAATGCAAGCCGTCAACCTCGTGTGGGTGCCGACGCAGTACTGCTGGGTCGATTTTGCCAAGGCGTGGGAGCTCGGGCACACGTCTCGGCGCCAACAACGATGCGTCAACCGATACACGCGCAACGCGGCCATGTACTTGGAAGCAATGTTGCGCAACACCGACATGAAGCACTTTATGGCGGCCCTCGGTGGTCCAGACGGCGAATTTACGGTTGCCATCCATCGCGCGTTGAACAAGTCTGTGGCAGGTCGGTCGTTCATGGAGCGCCTCGTGGTGGAGCCGTGGCTGACCGTGCCCGACGAAGCATCTTACTGGCGGAACCAAAACGCCACGGAGTGGAAGCTCCAGTACATGAACTGGAAACAAACCGGAAGCTCCGACACAGTGTCCATCAATTCGGCCTTGGGCTATGTGTACAACATGTCGGTGAACGTGATTCCGTACAGCATGATGGCATTTCAATGGACGACGTTCAACATGTACGCTGAATTTTTCAACGATTTGTATGCTGCCCAAGCAGGAAACTTCAGCTTGATTCGATCGGACGAATACTTTGGGGCAGAAGGCATCGAGTCCAACGTGTACATGGGTGGCCTCCTTCAAGACGCGATACATGAGCTCTTGGGACCACTCAACTCGATCGACTTGTATTTGGTTCCACTGCCTTCGCCGTTGGTGGCGCTCTACCGGAGGTTTCGGTCGCAAGCGTACTCGACGGTAACGTTGGGGGATGGATCAAACGCGCTGCAAACCATGTGGCTGGAAATGGCCCCCAGCATTCGCGTGATTCCGTCGATTCAGGCGTGGAAAAATGACTCGTTGGTGTTTCTTGGCGGAAGTCCGCTGTGTACGTTTAACATGACCACTCCGTTCTTGCAGCAAGAATGGGGCTTCGATGATCTCTGCGAATCACCAACCCCACTGGAAAGTGTCTTGACGCGCCATAGCGTCCTCTTTGCCGTCGCGATGACCTCTCTCTCGTCCATGCAATTCGTTCAAGCCTCGCGACTGTCCAACATTTGTCTGTGGAGCGACGACGCTCTTGCTTGTGAATCCACGTTGACCAACGCACACGCGCTCGTTGATGTGTTCCTTCCTCGCTTCAAAGAGGAAGAGGCAGCGACGTCGTTGGTGGCCCAAGTCGAAAGCGCCATTCAAGCGCTTTCGGTCGAGATCATTCAATTTGCGTCCGTGGTGGAATCGGGACAGCCTGTGCTCTTGCGCCAAGTTGTCCTGGACGCCACCGACCCGTTGATAACGTTTCTGGGGTGGAATTACTTGTTCAACTGGGTAACGTTCACGCGCGAAGTCGTCTTCTATGACGGCGATGAGGCATCGCTCAATTTACTGTCGTATCAATACACGACCAACTTCAAACTCCAGCCGAACCTTGATCAGTTGCCACGCAACGTCGGCGGGTTGCTCATGTACGGTGTGTGGTACGTCAGCTTTGTCCTGACCATCGTGGCTGCGGTCCTGCTTTTTGTCGTCCTCGCGGCGGGGGTCCACGACTCGAGTCGCAACATGCTTCAGTTTCATCGGGTGGCCAGTTTCACGTGGGTCGGTCGGCCCCTATTGCTCCTGCGCGGTGTCACAGCTATCGCTTTGGTCAGTTCTTCCACCACAGGACTGACGTCGAGGCATGGCGTGACATGGCTGGAGCACGTCCCTCGATCAACGTGGCAGTCGCTCCTCGTCGCGAGCGAAGTCACGTGGCTGTCGTACATCATGTCGGACGTCGGGTTGCTCGTGGCGGAAACGTATTCAACGTGGACTGCACCTGTGAGTGCTCTCATGTCGTTTATCGCAGTCTTGGTGCTGGACGTCATGTATCCTCTGGACTTGACGGTCAACACAAACAATCGGACGTGTCAAATCATTGACTTGGACGCCAACGTGTTCTGTCAAAGTGCCGCGATATACAGCGGTAGCTTTGAACGCACGCTGGCTATAGTTTGCGCCACGATTGGAAGCTGGCTCGTGTGTACTGCGTCGAGTTACTCCAGGTTACTTTGCCACTGGCGATTCCGGCCTCAGCAAGACAGCCACGTGTTGTACCCTAGGGCGTCGACAGCCTTTTTCGCTCTTAAGTACAACGATGGCGGACGCAGTTGGTTAGACCACGGGTCGCAAATCATGTGTGGAATCTTGCCTGTCCCCAAGATATCTCGTGGAGCTCTGACGTGGCACAAGCATTACGTTTTTTCTGTAACATCGTGGCTCTTTGTCGATCTCTCTTCATCGAAGCCAAGGCAAGTCGCTGTCGCTAAACTTGTTCCATTGGAGTCCACAAAGGCAGCCACCAACACGGCGCAGTCGACTCGTCAACCCAGTCAAAGCAATGTCGCGACAACTGTGTCCGCAAAGCAATTCTTGTTTGTCGTGGCCGCGTTATTGTATGTCGGTGTCACCTTGGTTAGTAGCGTGATGTATCTCGGCGTCCTGCAAGGTCGTCTGTCCAACGACGCATGGTGGCGAGGCTTCAACTCGACGGGGGTCCATTATTACTTGGCCGTGTTGGCGAACAACCTGCCAACAGTGTGGTCCCAGCCGTCCGTTCGCACAGTATTGGAATTGGACCAAGCCATGTACAGTCTCCGCGGGTTCTACAACATCAGCACCAACAATGAGATTGCCTTCTCGCCTGCCTACGCTCACGCAACCACCTATCACGTGTTCCAGGACCTTCTCGCAGTTATTACAGGTGCGACAAAGTCGTTCTTGTTGCCTTCCTCTTTGCTATTCTATTGCTTGACTAGCTTTGCGCAACATGGACGGGTGCCATGCTCCGTGGATTGCCACGCAGTATTGTTGGGTTGATTTTGAAAAGGAGTGGGAATTGGCCAACACCCTACAACGCCAACGTCGGTGTGAGCGCCACGACTCGCGAAATGCCGCTGTCTTTTTGGAATCAATCTTGCGCAATGTTCCAAGGTCCGAATTCTTGGCGTGTTGGGGTCACTCGTTTCAAGTGGCGATTGCCAACGAGTTGGAGGTCTCTCAAGCGGGTCGGTCGTGGCTATTCGCAACGCTCAGCGTGACTTTGTCGAGTGAAGTTGACGAAGTCAGCACGTGGCGCAGTCACGGCCTCGACTCATTTCACACGCAATGGCAAAACTACAAGGTGTCGGGGATATTGGAAACCATCGACGCCGTCAACGCATTCGGGGTATCGTACCCGCTGACTCTTAAACAATCGAACGGGACGTGGCGGTTTGAAGCGCAGACAACGTTTAAAATGTACTGGATGTGGGGCAGCGACCTATGGGCCGTTGGCCAAGCCACCAACCAATCTTCGGTGATATCAGGACGGTCGTTGGTGCGGTCAAGCTCCCGGTATGCCTTTGCCAACACGTCCATGACAAATGTGTTGGTGCACAACTCGACACTCATCGTGCCGTTGGTATGGTCTGCCCAGTTATTTCAAGACACGTTTGGGCCGTTTGGGTCTATCGACATGAAATACATCGCGATGCCAGCGACCGCCGCGTCCTTCCTCGGCGAGTTTCACCTGTACCTGTCCAAATTGCTCTACGCCAACCAAAACGCCACCGACGACTTTGCCCTAATTCCCGCCCGCACGTACATGGCATACCTTCCACCACAATGGACCCCAGACAACAATTTCTCGTTTGGGGGAGGCAACCCGCTTTGCACCACAATAGGGCCCGCGATGGAAAAGTTCGCCTTTGCCTACCTTGACCTGTTGTCGCCCTGCTCGCAAATTGCAGTCCGAGAAGGGTCGTATGTACCCCCCGGAGAAGTGTTTTTTGCGATTGCTGCGGCGCGGACCATCAACTCCACGATATCTCCCAGTGGCATGTGTGATCAAGCGACCGAGCAAAGCAACTGCAGACGGGTCATGACGACAGCTTGGCCGTATGCGATGAAGTACTTGAGTCAATCCTTGTCCAGTCAGTCAGCGTTGACCGTTGCCAAGACACTGCACCAGCTAGACGTGAACCTGTTTCAATATGGGTTACACCAGGGACGTCACGTCATCACGACAGCCAATGCGTTTGATATGACCATTGCCGGAGGGTTTTGGGGCTGGAGCTACCTCCATCAGTGGGCTGTCGGCCAACGTGAAGTCGTGTGCTTGACAGGGGACATTGCGTCTGTCACGTTGCTCACTGCCGTCGTCAAGAGCTCAGCATGCACACTCAATCCCGCTGAGATCCCGCACAGTTTGTCCTTGTACTTTATGCGTGGCGTCCAGTACGTGACGATAATGTTGATGATGGTGGCGTCGGTCGTTGTCATCGCAACAGTCGTGGTCAGTTGGGGGAACGTCGAGCCGTGGAACTTGTTCAAGATAAATCGTGTCGGTGGCATCGTCTGGGTCGGGCGACCACTCCTCTTTCTTCGAGCGACTTCTGCCATTGCATTGCTCAGCACGGGGTCGCTGGAACTTGAAGTCATGCCGACGACGCGACGGACCAAGTTCAGCTCCCCACCGCCCACGACAGCCTTTTCCGTCTTGGAAACGTGTTTGATATCGGGCGAAGTATGCTGGCTCACATACGTTCTGAATGACATGCTGACCGTGTGGACGAAAGAAAACACAAAGGGGTATGCATGGCGCAGCTCCCTCCTCCTGTGGCTTGTCGCGTCCATTTTGCAGGTTGTGTCGCCGCCGAACGTCTCCGCTACGCTGCAGCGGCAATGTCGCACCGTGAACTTTGATTTGCAGATGGTGTGTTCATCCGGCATGATTGCGATCGGCAACAGCTCCAGGTTTGCCCACCTTTTGTACCTGTCGCTCGGAAGTACTGCGGTCTGCTACGCTGTTGAGAAGTATCGTCGACCCAAACTCCCCCCCTCAAGAATCCCGTCTCTGCTTCTGTACTCTTTGTCAGTGTACACGTTCCCGTTTGTGAACTGGACCGACTCTGACGGCCATGTGTACTTGGATGCGGCCAGCGCCTTCCTCAACGGTCTCATTATGGTGCCGCTTAAGGGCTTCAAGTTCTACGTCCTGGACATCAAGACGTGGCGAGTGTTCACCATGCCCATGTCCCAGCACCCCCGCTTTAAGCGTGCCCTCGTCTTACCGCCAGAGCAGTCAGCGTAGTTGGCTAGGCTGTTCGTATCAATAAAATGTGGCCAAGGAATGAACCCGCCCGTTCACATCGTTACTTGGTCGTTACAGAGATCGGAGACCTTCCGATCGGCGATGCATGCTGTGCGGCCGTCGCCGCCGGCGCACTTGATCGCTGCCGCTCGTCCAACGTACTCCAGGCGGCACTATTGCATGGCTACGTTGAGTCTCCTTTATCTCGTTGCGAGCGTCATATGGTCGTGGTTGTACGTGGTGATGTTGCTCGAGTTTGCTCAAAACGATGCGCTGTGGTGTGAGCTCGACGAATCTGTTCAGGGATGGTTGATGGAAGCGATGAACGTAGTTGATCTCGTCGCAGATGACATTGATGTCCTCAGCATCGACTTGACGTCCCTCTCATTTGCCGTCGACGAATTCGAGACGCCGCACGCTGTCCGCCTCTGGCCAACGTACCCACGGAGACTCCTGTATACCAAAGTGCTGGAACCTGCGCTGGCCATCGCGTCATGCCGACAAACGAGCCCGCGGGACCTCTTGTGGATCAGCACCCAGTATTGCTGGATCGATTTTGCACACACGTGGGAAGTCAGCCATACGCTTAAACGCCAACTCCGCTGCCGACGCAAGTACGCAAACAATGGTGCTGTGTACTTGGAGGCGATCCTTCGCAACACCAACATGAACGTGTTCCTTGACACCATGGGTGGCCCAAACGGGATCTTCACTGCTGCAGTCGGGCAAACTTTGCAGCAATCGGCCGCCGGTCGGGCGTTCCTGGCCGACTTGACTTCGTTGGACAAGCTAGCGGTGCAAGACGAAGCAGCGTACTGGGCAACACATAACATCACGCAGTGGATCCCGCAGCTCCAGAACTTTATGCAAGTCGGACTATCCAACTTTATGACGATATCTCCAGCGACTGGACTCTACAACACAATGTCAACGGCCATTTTCCCAAAGTTCGCTCGAACGGCGCAATGGACGACATGGCTCATGAGCCTTCCAGTGTTTGACGACATGACAACAGCGTCAGTGTACAACCGCAGCATCATTCGCAGCGACCCATCGTGCCTTTGGGATGAATTTCCATTGAGCGGCTATGACGTTGGCACGAATCTCTTGTACAGCACCCTCGGGCCTCTCTACACGGTGGACTTGTACATCACCGCAGTACCGCTGTCATTGAGGCGCCTGTACCGCATGTACATCAGTGTCTTGCATGAGACTCGATGGCGAGATGAGGCAGTCAGCGCCATCTTCCAGCTCATTGATTCGTTTGTCGTCCATTCGCCGCCAATCCGGTCGTGGCAGGAGTCGTCGGTGGAATTCCTGACAGGCAATCCGCTCTGTCCGTCGTACTCGCAGACGACGCCGTTTCCGTTGCAAGAGTGGTGGTTCGACGATACGTGCGAAGTGCAAGTCCCCCTTCGAGTGCCGCTCAATCGACACAGCCTACTCTTTGCAGTGCTGGCATCGATTTCGACGTCGCCGGTCGAGGCGAGTGCAATTTGCTCCAGCGCTCGTGACAAGACAGCTTGTTTTGCCGGCATGTCCAGGGCGCGCCAGGTCGCGGACACAATGGGCCACCCTCGATGGAATACATTGGTGCGCGAGGCGAAAACGAGCATTTCGACGATTGAACTTGTTCAAATCGCGGTGGCTTCCGTTGCGAACACCTCAACAAAAGAGCCCCACCTCCTGCGGCAGACACTTGTGGACGAGAACGACCCTGTATTTACGTTTTTGGGGTGGAGTTACCTCTTCGACTGGGTTGAAGGAAAGCGCGAGGTGGTGCTCTTTGAGGGCGACGTTGGGGCATACCACCTCATGTCCCACCAATACGAGTTGTCCGTGGACATGCCGCCCATTCAAGGAGAGATCCCCCGCAGCATTGCGCTTCTCTTGAGTTGCGGTGTCGGATACATCAGCATCGTACAAACTCTCGTCGTTGTGTACGTGGTGGGCATCGCAGTCGTCAACCGCCTCGAAATCTCATCGCACAACTTGTGGTACTTTCATCGAGTCGGGGGGCTGACCTGGGTAGGTCGGCCACTCCTGTTTCTCCGAGGGTACACTGCGCTCTTGGTGCTGAGTTCGGCACGTACGGAGCTCCAGACACAGCACGGACTGACGAAACTGAGCATCCGTCACCGAACCGTGGTGGAATCCATGCTGCTGGCCGGTGAAGTGACGTGGGTTGCGTACGTAGCTGCAGACGTCGTCCTTCTGAAACACCAATCCTGGCTGGCTGCGCCACTGAGCAGTGCGGCGGTCTTTGCATTGGCGTTGGTGCTTGAGCTCACCGAACCGATTGTTCCGATGGTTATCCCGACGCAGGACTGCCGCTATGTTGGAGTCCATGCCGGCCTCGTGTGCACACGAAATACTGTCCTCCACGGGGACGTTGCGCGAGTGATATGGATGTTGAGCGGCAGCTTTGCCGCGGTCATTTTCTCAGCCTCTGTCGTTTACTCTGCCAAATCACGCTTCACTAAGTCGATTCCACATGCCCACGTGTGGTACACGGGTGCCGCCTTGGCCTACTTCGACCTGCACAACATTCACAACCTGCCCATGGGCGAAGTGTGGCTCGATCAAGCGTCCAACTTTATGTGCGGCATCCTCGTCCTCCGGCTGAGCGCCAAGTTATCCGTGGTCCTTGACATCAAGTCATGGCAGTGCTTGCGTCTCCGCACGCAAGCCATTGCACGACGGGGAACATATTGCTCGTTGAAGCTAAAACCGCCCCAAACACGACTGTCCGTGACCACGCCAGTTCCCGCTCAGTCCACCTCGACCCGAGCGCCTGTTCAGCTTGTCGTGATGGGCTTTTTGTATGTCCTTGCGACCCTCGGGGGCAGCTGGTTGTACTTGTCCGTTCTCACAGACAAAATGTCCAACGACTTTTGGTGGGCCAACTTTAACACGACCGGCGGTCATCACTTCCTAGCCAAGTTGCTACAACGTGAACAGGAGCCCAACAGCACGTTTCACCTGGACAACGTCGAGAATGCACTGGTTGGAGACTTCAGTGGCCCGAGTAACAACGTGCCGATTTATGCGAGTCAAGCCACCTTGTACAAGCACTTGGCCCTGCGGCATCTGCCCAACGTCGTTCAGGGTGCGTGTGTCCAGTTCTAGCGCACGTCTAACGAAAGCGACACCATAGGCTTCCGCCAACTTTCAGGATGCATCGCGCCGTGGGTCGCGGCGCAGTATTGCTGGGTCGACTTTGGTCGCCAGTGGGACATGGCCAACTCGGCAGCGCGGCAACGACGGTGCGACTTGCGTCAACGTGAAAATGCGGCTGCATACCTGGAACCGCTTGTTCGAAACATTCATAGCCACGACTTCTTTGCGTGTTGGGGACAAGCCTTTGACATTGGAATTGGTCGTGAACTACGCCAAAGCGCCATGGGGGTGGAGTGGCTGATGTCGGCCTTGAAAGAACCCCACTTGTCCGTCGAGAACGAAGTGGCGTATTGGCAATCGCATCATATTTCGACGTACGTGGTTCAATGGCAAAATTATAAACTCGCTGGAATCGTCAATTCGATCGTGGTGGAGAATGCGTTTGGTGCAACATATCCGCTCACGTTTCAGTCGCGCAACGGATCGTGGCGCGTCGCGGACTCGACGTCATTGCGGATGTACTGGACGCTGGCCAACGATCTCGTGCACGTTGCAACATGGGCCAACACCACGGACGGCCACGGCGGGCAATCATTGATCCGACAGAGTGCCAACTTTGCTTTCATGAACTCTTCCATCACGACTGTCTTCCAATCGGCGTACGGGCTCTTGGCGTCGGTCCCTACCAACGTCATGGGATTGTTTCAACACCATGTTGGACCGTATGGGTCGGTCGACATTTCGTACGTCGCGCCACCTACGGCTGTGGCGGTGTTTTTCCGGCGCATTGAAAAATACGTCCAAGCAACCCTGTTCGTCAACGCTTCCGCGTCAGTGGCGCATTCCAAGCTCCCCGCCGGGTGGTACCAAACAGTAGTCCCGCTCGCGTGGCAAAACAGCAGTCTCACGTACATCGGGGGCTCTCCCCTTTGCCCGAACGCGATGGTCGAAATGAACTCTCCGTACCCGTACTGGGACACGACTGGTCCTTGTGCGTTGGCGATGGTCGAAGAAGCCATGTATGTGACGCCGTGGGACGCGCTTATTGCAAACATCGCGGCGGGGGAAATCCTTCCCCGAGATGCAAATGTGACGTGCTTGCATACTTTGCAGCCAGAAGACTGCTTCAGCGTTCTCGCCCACACGACAGAATTTCTCCAATCTTTTCTGCCCGAGGTGTGGGACCTCATGCGCGATGAAGCCCGCCAAGTGGGACCACTTGCTCAGGCACTCAATGTGAGTTTGTTCCAGTTTGCCATCCAAGCGGGCGAGCCCGTCGTGGCCCTAAAGAACGTATTTGCCTTGGACGACGGCGACTTTGGGTGGCAATTTTGGATGTGGTGCTACATGCACTTGTGGTATGTGGGCCAGCGCGAAGTCATCGCGCTCGAAGGCGACTCGGGATATGTTTTGTCCGTGATGTCGACGGCCGTCAAAGTTGACACATATGCCTTGAACGCGCTGGAAATTCCCCAGAGTTTGGCACTGTTTTGCATGCGGGGGGTACAATACGTCACCCTCGCCCTTGTCGCGGTAGCCGGGACGCTGCTTGTATATATCGTCACCAATCGAGGTCATGTGGAGCCGTGGAACTTGCTCAAGTTGAACCGCGTCGGGGCACTTGTGTGGGTCGGCAGACCTCTCTTGCTCCTCCGAGCTGTGTCCGCGCTGTGTCTACTTAGCACGGGCCAAATGCAGTTGCTCCCGTCCGCGTCTGGTTTGAGTGCTAAGTTTGAGTGCCCCTCGACGACAGGCTGGAAGTACATGGTGCAATCGATCGTCGTGTCGGGCGAAGTGTGCTGGTCGACATATATCATACACGACATTGGGTCGATCTGGACGACGCATTACACCCGCGCGTATGCGAGCAAGAGCTACCTCGTGGTGTGGGCAGTCATGGCGATGATTCAGGTCGTGGCTCCCATGCACATTAGCATCACGCTTGAACCAACATGCGTTCCGTACGAGTTTGACTTGTATCAAGTGTGCACAGTCGGGCGAGTCGCCGTCGGGAGCGTCCATCGATTCGGGGCTGTGATCGCGATGGAGCTGCTGTGCATCTCGTCGTGTTTTGGTCTGAGTGTGCTCTACTTAAAATACAAAGTCCCGGACACCGCCCCAGACCTGCACAAGTCGCAAACGCTGTTTCTGTACTCGCTCGCAGCCCAAGTCTTTGCCCTCGACAGGTGGCGCGTCCATGACGTGCTGTACTTGGATAAGGCCAGCGCACTTCTCAACGGCCTCGTGGCGTTTGAGTTTCGACAGCATTTGTACATGGTCGACGTCAAGACGTGGCGACTCTTTTGCACCCCCAAACCAACGTCGCGAGGGCTCCACCGCGAACGAGTCGAGTATTGTCTCCCGATGGCGTCCGAATGGCAGTGATACAGGCTCCCGGTCGAGCGCTTTCGGGCTCACCCGTCTCACCACGATATAGCGAGTGGCCAACTTTCCCCATTTGTTCGAGACATGTGTCATGCACAACGTGGACTAGTTCTCCAGGAAAGATCCTTCTAATACATAGTGGGCAGTCCGACGTTGACTTGCGTTGTCGCGTGAGTTCACCTTGGAGGGCTGTTTCCACGCTAACATGGCAGCAACGATAGTCGTGCGCCAGCGCGCAGTGCGTGACGTCAGGGCTTTCAAGACCTGGGACGGATGTCAGGTTTACAGCACACCCCACTTGTCGACAGAATGGGCAGTAGAATGGCTTCACAAACATCGTCAACGCTCCACTTGCCACGAGAAAGGCTGAGGATGTGTCGTCGTACGTACAAAACGGACTACCACTCAAGCATTCAACCATTCTACTTCCAAGAAGAATGGGTCGGCGTTATCTGGACTCCCAACAAGAAATCGATCGAGTCAAGGCGCCTTGGTTTCCCAGAAGATGGAGATCACCGCAGCGAAGAACGAATGGTGCAGACGTCGTAGCGAGATGGGGGCGCTCAAACCAAATGGAATCGTTGATGGTGCATTGAGCAATCGAACCAAGTGGAATCGTCGGCAGTACACTGACTAAACACTCAAACGTCCACCACAAACGCACTGCAGACAACGACACGTTCAACGCGAAACACACTTCATCGAGGCAGTCGCGACAAGGTTTGGGTAGTCTCGAGTCGTTCACGGATGTGAACCATGGCGCTCCATCGCGTGTGCACATCGCCGTGGCCGTGTCTAACCGATCGATTCAACTGTTTCAGGTCAGAGCACGGTTACGAGTTATCAAGGGGGAGAGTTGCGTGGAGGAGCCATTGTAGCTGCCGACGACAGCATCATGGGCCCAAAGCTGAGCGTCGAAGCCAAGTTCACATCAGCGTCGCCGATTCTAAAGGTATGGAACCTATCTGTTGTCCCGTCAAGGGGTCGTCTCATCTAGTTGGCTGTGCAGGAGTATCGCCAAGGTTGGTGTCCGTGAGGTGTCATCTTTGGCGTGTTCAACCCGAGCGACATGATCGGCGTAGTGCAATTACGCGAGGTCCGCCAAGTCATCCAAGACTATGAAGACATGCAGCGCGAATATGGCGACTTCATGGCCGTGACTCAGGACCAGTTTGATCAGCTCTTTTCCGTCGTGTGCAGCGACACTGTAGCTCACTTTCAAGTACACTGCAATGAACGACAACCACGTACATTACTGATGTCACCGCGGTGTTGCGCAGGAATTTGATGTGCGTGGGGTCGGGCGCGTCGACGTGCTCGAAGTATTCGCAGTCCTCATTGTGTTTTCAAAAGACTTGATCGAGCCCAAGATCCAAGCATTGTTTTCCTTGTGCGTACGACTGCCGCAACTACATCTCCAACGTTGTTTGGACTACACGTGTCTGACAGTGATGGCCAGATTTGATTTTGACAAGACGTGCTACATCTCGCATACCGAGCTTGTTATGCTCATGATCTGTTGTACGCGCGGCTTGTGCCGCGTGGTCGGGTGCGTGGGCGCTTTCTTGATGGATTGGGACAAGTGCCGATGCTTGATCGCGTGAGTTTTGTTAGGTTGGAGCGACCCGACAACCTGGAACTCGAATGCTTGGCCAACGAAGCGTTCGCCAAGATCGACACAAACCGCAATCGGCGCATTTCACTCAGCGAGTTTTCGTTTTGGCTTCATCACGAACATAGCGTCATCTTGTACCTCAAAGTGAATGAAGTCGTCTGTCGGTGCTCGACACTCACGTGGATGCGCAGAAATTCGCCAGCACGCGCTTGATTGCCGATGCCATGCTCTTGTACGACAGACAGCTAAAACTCGCCATCGATCTCTTCTTGGCCGCGGCTGCTGTCCGCCGTACGATCTCCTGTGTCGGCTACATTCTGTCATAATCTTTGTCTCCAGATAAAGCGTCGGTCGGCAACGCTGCGGAAGGCACGGTGAGCTATCCTGCGTGCACGCTGGTTCAAGGTACGCTTCAACCAGAGACGTTCAGCCTTGCGATATCAATCCGTAGTTCGATCAGTCGTCTCAGCCCTCAAGCTGCCCAATCTCAAGCCGAACCACGTGGATGAACTCATTGGTTACATGACCCAGTGAGGCTATGTCCCAATGCAACCACTCCCTTCTCGCCATTGTCTACACCATCCGTGCATAGGATGGTCGAAGCGGACGAAGATTCCGGACACTCGGTGATTGCCTTGCCCAACTTCTTGTCGGTCATGTCGCCGGCACTGGCGTTCTTTGCCGCCGACGACGACCACTCGATGACTGTGGACGTGCAAGAGCTGCGTGTACGACAGCGTAGATGATTGATCCCCGTTGGACTTGTGATGGTTGCGATGTATTTACGTAGATTTTGCTGTGGTTGATGCGCAAAAAGGAACCAACGGAGCTCCAAACAAAAGGCATGCTCTTGTCCCTCGATGACGACGAAAACGGCCAACTGAGCTGCATGGAATGGGTCCACTATGCATCTGGTACGTGTGCCATGTACCGACCTTCCGACTTGTAGAGGAAAATCGATTGGTTTGCCATAGGCATCGACCAATCCACAGGATCGCTGGCGTTCAACGCGCAGCTGCGATACCTCTTTGAGCAATGCGATCGTGACGGGAATGGCTCAATTCACGTTGCCGGTATACCGGATTGTCCCAGCGCAAACACACATACCATGCTATCCCTAATGCTATGCTACCAACCCGTAGATTTCAGCGCCGGTCTCAAAACAGTCGTGACGCGGTCCGTGCATGCGGCCATTCCCAAAGCCAACAAAGTTCTCTAATTCCGTGTTTTCGTGCGACGCTATCTCATGTCGCGGTGGCCGCAGGTTGGGGAGAAGAAGTGGGCGATCATAGACGACATGCTGGCGTCACTCGCAAAGGAAATTATGGACTGTGTCGACGTGAACAACAGCAAAACGATCGAGTGGAAAGAATTCAAAGCCCATTTAGAGTTCATCGAAGACCGCGTGGCCAAGGTCAAGGCGTATGTCCTCGGGTTTGTCGTCGTGTAATCGAACAAGTAAAGCATGCGTCTCGGGCGCTGTGGTGTTGTGTGGCGAGCGGCCTCGCCGAAAATACACGCGGCGACGGTGGTTTCGCGACGGTAACTCCCGCCGCCTCGCTGAACGGTCGCAGGGGATGGCAAACGTCTTGTTCCTGCACGTTCCCCTTCAACGTTGTTCGAAACAAGTGTTCGAAACCGTGTTCGAAACACGCGGCGCCTGGCGAGACCCTCTAAAGTACGAAACGGTTGCGCCGCACTTGCTTTGTATCTTGAATTTTGTATGTTGGTGGAAGGCGGTTAAGTACGGGGGGATTCTTTGAAAGGATCCGAAACGCCCTCTGCCCAACCGACACAAAACTATTTTGGCCCCGCCGCCAACAGGACACTCGGACCTCACCGACGCCAAGCACCATGGGAGATGTAGCGGAGCTCAAGAAGAAGTGTGACGGCCTAAAGGACAAGATTCAGTCGGTGCGCACTGCCAAGAGCAACGGTGGGTTTGAAAACGACGGGACGAAAGCGATTCCACCAGCGCCCAAGTGCCGCCGCGTGTTGAAAGGACACTTTGGCAAGATCTACGCGATGCAGTGGGGCGGCGACTCGACGTCGCTCGTGAGCGCGTCGCAAGATGGCAAGCTCATTGTGTGGAACGCGCAGACGACCAACAAAGTCCAAGCGATTCCACTTCGCAGCTCGTGGGTCATGACGTGTGCGTATGAGCAAAAGCAGCGCAACATGGTCGCGTGTGGCGGGCTCGACAACTTGTGCTCCATCTACCAGCTGGGGTACGTTGCTTCGTTTCATTCCTTGTCTTACATGCCGTCTCATGCACACGGTAGTCAAGCACAAGTCATGCGCGCAACAAAGGAGTTGGCCGCCCACGACGGATACTTGAGTTGCTGCCGCTTCTTGGACGAAGCCAACATCATTACGAGCTCTGGTGATTCAACATGTATCCTCTGGGGTAGGCTCTCTCACTCACCTTGCCGTCCATGGCACTAAATTTGGGTTGCGTCGACTAGATGTCGAGTCTGGCGAGGTCAAGACTACGTTCAAGGACCACACGGGCGACGTCATGTCGGTCTCGATCAATCCCCATCACCAAAACATGTTCATTTCGGGATCCTGCGATTCGACTGCCAAGGTTTGGGACGTTCGGTCCGGCAAGTCGACGCATTCGTTCCACGGCCACGAATCCGATATCAACTCGGTCGATTTTTTCCCGGATGGAAATGCCCTCGGAACCGGGTCGGACGACTCGAGCTGCCGCCTCTTTGATCTGCGCGCGTACGGCGAACTCAACAACTTCTCGAACGACAAGATTCTGTGCGGTATCACGAGTGTGTCGTACTCCAAGTCGGGCCGGTTCATGTTTGCCGGGTACGATGACTACAACTGCTACTGCTGGGACGTGCTGTCCAATACGGGCGCCCACGTGTACCAACTAACGGGCCACGAGAACCGCGTGTCGTGCTTGGGTGTGAGTCCGTCGGGCCAAGCGTTGTGCACAGGCAGCTGGGACACGCTGCTCAAAGTGTGGGCGTAACTAGGCCAGAGCGGTGAATGGCGGCAAGACTCCACTGTGTCTGCGCTTGATAGCGGTGTCGTTCTTCGTCGCTCTCGCTCGTGGCACGTCTCCATTTCCACCACCACTGCTGTGAACCGTTGCATAAGTAATATACATCGTGTTTTTTTACAAGCAAGGGGTTTGTGGTCCACCGACTCGGTAAAGCTGTGCAATCGTCATTGCCGCTCTCTGCGATCGATGGTGTGGAAATGGTCGCGGGGGGGCGGGCAAGAGTTCCTGGTCGATCGCCCACGAGTCGCAAAGGATCCTGGAGTCACATCACGCGCATTCATGCCGCTTTTCCAAACCCCCCTGTTGCAACTTCCATCGACTCTTCCTTGACAGGTCGTCGTATTTTTGGATTTATGGTGTCCCTTGGCTTTGTAAATGCTCGGAGAGCATCCCATTGACTCGTAGCTGCGCGGGGGAGGGGCTAACACTGCTCTTGCCACAGCACTCGACGTCGGAAGCGGTGTCCCAGGCAAATTCGATTGTCGTTTGCAGCACAGCAATGTCATACAATTGTCGCCGCAATGGCATCACGCGTGTAACGGTTGGCATCAGTCACAAGCACAGGTCCCAACGTGCTGCGGCATGGATGGTCCATCGCCACGCGTGTGGCACGCCGCACAAAAGGACCTCCCTACGAAGCGGGGACACGAGGTCGTAGCCCCTAGAAGAGTGCTGTGCTCAACTCGGGACGATCAGTACGTCGTCGTCATTTGTCGCGAGGGGACATGCCGGTTTCGTCAAGAGAGAAACCGACAATCGACGACAAAATCGTGAACCCGTTGAATTATCGCACATGGCGGCATTCCATTGGCCATAACTTGAGGTGATGCGCTTTAATTGGTCGAAATTCTCGTCTGACTTGGGAGAAGCGCAAACAGTACAATACGAACAGAGTATGGGTTGACTTAATAACTAACTATTGAAGTACATTGTACATCATACAAATGTACAAGCCGCCACTCCATTACTCAATCCAGGAGGCGCACGCACCATGCTGCGCTGGAAGTGCATCATAGGCCTATCGGTCGCCGTCGCACAGACGGCGGCGGCAACACCAACATCGACGGCTTGCTTGCCATGGGACGCCACCACTGAGAAATCTATCCACCCGGCCTTGGCTGGCGTATACAAGGCGCTGTCGCCGTTGGCCGTCATGTCACCTGGGTTTGGGTCGTGCCTTCGCAATGGCCAAGAAGGATGGGCGCAGCTCGTGCAGTCCATCGCGACCAACGACGACTGCAAGCAAACGATAGAGTGGCTCCAAACGAAACCCATGTCGGACATTCCTTTCCAACACGCCAACCGCACTCAAGCCCAGGCCGTCGCGCTCGCCACGAACTTGCGCCAGCTCAACGACACACAATTGCTCAGCACATGCACCAACACAATTCCTGCCGTCGCAGCATGTGTTATGAACAAGGTAGCAAAGACCCTATCGTTTTCATGGCATCCGTTCTTCTCCGGCGCTCAGTTTGACCTACCTTGCTAGATTCTCAAGGACGTGACGGTGCTGAAAGCCATATCGCCGTGCTGCGCCTCGTGGATCGACTCCTTCTCGGACCCCTCTCTGTACCTGTTTACGTCCAACTTGCTCAAGCACGTGTCAAACGTAATGTGCTCGACGCAAGACATCAAAGGCGTCAAGAAGTCGTGTGGGATGGCTGCGGTGATGGCTGTGATCCCTTCGAGCGTCGATATGGTCGACCTGTTCACGCGCCTCGCTGATTTCTTGGTCGCACCCAACGACCAGGGGTGTGCAGCTCAGGAAGGACTTCCGTTCACCGACACAGCGGGTACGGAGCGGACTCCGTTATTCCGGAATGCCACGCCGTTCAGTGGATGCAGCGTGTCACTCGACTCGTTTGTGCAGTGGGTCAAGAATGTGCCGTACCTCCGCCTCATCTCGACGTTTGACCCGTCGCGGCTCTTCACCAACGGCGCCAACGTGTGTGTGAAAGGCCAAGAGATACTCCCGTACCTGGATCTATTCCTCCCGAGCGACAAACCTGCCGCCATCGCCGTCATCACGGACTATTACAGCAACAAGTGCGTGCACATTGCCAACGGATATGGCGCCACGTGCAAGTTTCAGCTGCCTGCCAACGAGTACTTTGCTGCGACCAACTGGCCGTATCCGACGGTGGCTCCAGCCTCCACCATGACGGGCCAGTCGTCGGTCAAACCCACGCCAGCCCCGACAACGTCATCGAGTGCGACGCCTCGAGCTACCTGGATAGCGCTAGCTGTCGTTGCCGTCATCCTTGCTTAAACCACAATGATATCTGTGGTGGAGACGTGGCTAGATTGGACTAGGTGTAATGTAGTGATCTGTGTGCTGGCCGTGTGCTGAGGTGGCCAGCTAATTCACATTGCCCGGGCACTCTGGAACACTCGATGGCCGCGAACCGCTGATTCCAAAGACCTTGGAAGCCGATGAGCGCAGAGTGCGCGCCATGAGGTCATCATGTGTTTGAAGCCGTCTCGAACTGGGGATGGATGCGCTTCACGCGGTAGTAAAAGTTCGTCGCGGTGTGGCTCCATGCTGGAGAATGGAGGTTGTCATGGCCAGCGATCGCGTACCATCGGCGTATCGCTCCACGACCCGCATCCCAAACAGTGCTTCCTCCAGCTAGGTGCCTTGGCCAAGTACGAACTGCGAACAACGGTCGTCGCGGCAAGTCCACCCGCCCCGGAGACTCCATCACGTGAGTCTCGAGACGGACTTGTCGCGGAGGTATGTCAGTGGTTTCGACCACAACACGATCGAGTCCCGACTTTGCCATACTGGCACCAGCCGTGCGTGTCGACATTCCAGCTTGCGATGGACGACACATTGGAAAAACACACAAAAATGGATTCATGCAGTCGATGGAGTTCCAGGTCGTCACGCGCTAGATGAAGTAGCCTGACGGTTGCTTGTCGTCGCGGGTCAGTGCATAGTCGGATGATCGCTGTTCCAACCGAGTGATACGGACGCGGCTCTCGGCCGTCCGCATCGCCGACGCCCGCGAATCCATGGTGCTCGTGATCATAATGCCCTCGGCCATGGACGACCGGGGGTCCGTGCTGAAAGCGAACCCGCTGTTCTTGCGTGACACCGAGTGCGACGACGAATTGCTCTACAATGGAAAACCAATCCCACATGAGCTTGTTTGAGACCACATGACGACGACGTACATGGCGGGAGTTGCGGAAGTGGCCAGGGACTTCGCGGTACGTGTCGTCATGTTGGCGACGGTCGGCTTCAATGTCGCGCCCAGCGGTTTGCTGCACGTCCAACTCACCCAATACATATTTCTACGCGACAAAATTGAGTGCGATCGATCGTGGCGTGGTAAACAACACGTACTTCCTGCACGACTTGCCACAGGAACGGGTAAAATCGCCGCTGGAACACGACCCAAGTGAAGTACCGGAGCAAGCACATGCCACTTGCAAGCGGAATGATGAGCCAGAACACCCCACCTAATTGCGCCCATGGGGGGTTACAACGTACTGAGTGGTCCGGGACAACTTGCGTACCGTCCAAAGTGTTTTCGGTGGCGCCAAAGTCGCTCGCTGACAACGCGTACCAGTTGGATTCGACGTACAAACACAGCGGGATGTACGACAGCACTCCGAGCCACCACACAACGCCTCCGACCACAATCCACGATTGTTGTATGGGGATGATCTATGTCAGGTCGACATCTCGACACGGAACAACACACTGGTGGGGTGCATACCTTGAAGTTGCACACAAACACGACCAGGGTAAAGAGCAGGATCCCATACTGCTGCAAGTCGCCATTGCCAACTCCTTGTTCCAGTTGGTTGTACGCGTACACAGTCGCAATGAAGATCACGGCGGACTCAAAGATCGCCGCTGCAATCCACTTGAAGAACACGGTCGTGTTGAACAATGCGCCCGTGATGCCAGGTTTGTACAGAGCGGGGAACCGCTGGCCGACGGCCCATGGCACATCAAAATCAAACACGCCCAACGCTACAATCGGCATGGACGTGAAGGCCAAGTTGTACGCTTGGAACGCAATTTCAGAGTACGCTTTTTGCCCCGACGAACCTACAGCCATGACGGTCACGCTCTGCTGGCGAGGACGAGGCACATACCAGTCGTGTACAAGTAAAAGTACTGCGCCAGCGCCATCATGATGTTCTTGTAAAACATGTACCCAACCAGCTTGGACATGCGCACGTAGTTCAACCGGCCGTGGTGGAGCAACAGCTTTTCCAAAAAGTAAAACTGCGCGATCGCATAGTCGCTCGAGTTGACGGCTTGCATGCCTTCTTGGCCGCAAATGCCGACGCCGACGTGTGCCCGTTGGATCATGGCCACGTCGTTCGCACCGTCCCCAATCGCCAGCGTTCTAGAGGTCAGGTTTGAGCATTCAAAACCCCAGAGAGGCGCGTCGTGTCCCCACCGAGCTTTGCGGTTGTTGGTGCGAACCAGGCCCACGACATCGGCCTTTTGTGATGGCGACACGCGGCAGCACACGACAGAGTCGCACGCCATCGCGACCTTCAAGAACATGGCACACGTGTCTGCGTCCGCCATCACCATTTCCAACGCGTCGCCGTCAATCACAAGCGACCGGCGCGTGATTTCCACGTCTGCGGACAACATCTCGTCAACTCTCAGCCACGCCAGCAAGACACGTACGGCTCAGGTCGGCCACGCACAAGTCGAGGCTCTCACGCAGCGCAGTCAAGTCGGGGTACTCGTCCAAGTTGAAAATGTACTGCATCATGTCGTTGTCCATGAGCTGGCACGCGTACGCAATGTTGATGGCCGTCTCCTGCTTGTCCCCCGTGAGCACCCACACCTTCATCCCGGCCTCCATCAACCGAGCGATCGCGCGCGGCACGTTGTCCTGCAGCTTGTCTTCGATCGCGGTCGCCCCAAGCAGCACCAAGTCTTGCTCGAGCTCGACCATGCACGCGTCAATGTCGTTTGCCTGGCCGTTCTTGCGCTTCTCGATCTGGTCCAGCGACGCACAAGCAGCCTTGTACCGCTTTGTCCACTGGTGGTAGTACGCCGTCGGAATCGTCTTCTTGGCAATCGTAAGCGTGCGCAGACCGTCGTCAGCAAACGACTGGAGCTGCTCAAATGTCGTCGCGACCACGTCCGAGTCGTTCAACGTCGACGACAGCAACGGCGTGATCACGTTGTCCGCGCCCTTGGTCAGCAGGATGTAGTTGCCACTCGGGTCCTGGACCACGCAACTCATGCGCTTCCGGTCCGAGTTGAACTCGAGCACGTCCAGCACCTTGAATTCCCACAGCTCGCTCGGCGCGTTCGGGTCATGCTGCAGCGCCTTGTTCGTGATGCGGATGCGCGCCACGCCCAGCCCGCGCGACTCGAAGGCGAACCCAAAGAACTTGGCCGCCGACACGAGCGCTTGTTCATCCGGGGACGATGCCGAGTACCGGAGGACAGACTCGCCGTTCTTGTCCGTCGCTTGCTCTGGGATCACCGTGTGGCAAATGGCCAAGTGGAGGAAAAAATCAGCTTCTCTCGGCCAGTGAGCACTGCTGTGCGCAGGAATGTCGGCGAGTTTTTGGTGTAATTTCGGGTCGTCAAAGTTTACATAAGGGACTTTGACTCCTTTCTTCGCCTGGGGCAGTTCCGGGACAGGCAATCCCTTGCGTTTGAGCGCAGCGCGACCTTCAAATAAGACGACCGTGAGACTCGGACGATATCATGCAACCATTCTACCGATTTCAGTCGTGCCGAGGCCGTAGCTGACGCCGTTGATCGAGCACTTGCGGAACTCCATCACGTTGCACGTAAGCGTGCCTGTCTTGTCGGAGAAAACGTAGGAAATCTGGCCGAGCTCTTCGTTGAGCCCCATGGAACGCACAATCATGCGGGCATCGAGGTCTTCAAAATACATGTCCAAGTCCATCGCCATGAAGATCGCTTGCAAAAACATGACGGTCGAAATCGTCACGTACAGCGACACGGGAATGATTTGGTACATGAGGAGAAAGTACTGGCCAAACCCAACAAACCTGCCGAATCCAGATGAGTCCGTGATGTCTATTCTAGGAGCACCACACACCAGCGGTAGGCCGCGCTGTTGGTTTCCAGCGTCATGTAGCACGTCGGCGGCTCTGTCGTTGCACACGGGTACGCGTTGTACGTGTCATCCTACAAGGAGCGAGTCAGGACACGTGGTCAGAACCGCGGGCGTTCTTTGTAAGCCCATCATCGGGTTGTGTGCCATGCAATTAAATGAACACTCGAATTCGCCCCCGAAAATCCAAATTTCCACGACACCAATATGGTGAAAAAGCATGCCAACCAACCAACTTGACGCGCGGGAACATACCCAGATGACAAAGGCCGTGGCAGACGCCGCACAGAGCAGCACGAGCAACAGTAGAAGCCACTGAATCATGCGATTGACTTGTCCGTTGATCGAACTCCACTTGGCAACAGGCTTTGCCGACGACTGCATGATCTTCGTATCGGGGCCCGTGTTGAGCACGAGGCCGTACATCCATTCGGTGTTGCGTAGTTGGCACCCGCGCAGCAGGATGTTTTTGATCGATATCGGGTCGTTCGCGACCGACCCGTCCAGTAGATCGACAAAGAACGAACCTGCAAAGCGACTGATCGCTTTGTTCGGGACTTCGCACTCGACGCGGCCGTGCAACGCGAGGACCTCGGCTTCGGTCTGGGCATCCAACGTGCTTTCCATGGCTTGGCTAGGCATCGACATAGCCAACATTTAGTTTTGGTTCGAGGCGTCACGATTGTCGAATCGATTGTGAAAGATCACGAACGATGCATGGACAAGGAGTGTGGCCGCACCGAAGCTTCAAGTTTGTTTCACCATCCAGCGACTTGGTTTCAACGTAGCAAATGCCAGCCTTGTGGTCGGCGTCGACTTCGTGAACGGCCAAGATCAATAGATCCGCCGGGGCGGTGCCGCGGTTGTCCAGCTTGACGATCTGACCGACCTCGAGCGACGACCACAGGATCGTGTCCAACGCCCCCGTCGAGCGGTTCACGACATGGCATTTTGCCGAGTTTGCTTCTTCATCAGCCAAGTGGCGACGACGATCTTCTATGATGGCGAGCGTCCCGTCCACCGCTAGGATGAAGAGCAGCACGGGAAGCGACGACGGAATGCTATGTGACGTTTGAATGAGAAATACATGGATACAACAAGCGAACGGACGCACCCGCCCGTGTTGGTGATCGCGGGAATGCATTGCAACGCCGACACGACGAGAAAGTACGCGTTCGCGAGCTTGGCAAAACTCTCGACGGTGAACTTGGGCAAGAACGACCAGACAGTGTACTTGGACGTGATGACAATGTTCGAGCAAAACGGGCCGTGGACCTCGCTCCCGCGCGGGTTCATGTACAGGTTGCGGAACTCGTTCTTCGGGGTCGTTGCCGCGGCCTCAGACGGCTTGGGGCTCTTGGCCATCTCACGATACGCGGTCCCCGCCATCGTGCTGGTGGTCGGTGCATCTCCTTGCCCCATCGTATCACTACGAGTCGATCGCTGCGTCCGTCCGGCCCGCGGTGTCTCGATGTGAGCAACGTCGTCGCGACCTCCACCTTTGCCTGTATAATCCAGGATGTTTAAAACACGTACAATACAAAGTGCAAGTAAAATGGTCAAAATGGTGTATAAAACACCCCGTGGTTCAAACACCGACCCAGTCTGGACCCTTGCCAGTGGAGTCAATTTTTTTACGGGATGCAAATATCATTAATTTTTAAAAAATATTCCCATGCAGCAAATATCCAAACACCATGTGCAACCACAATTGTGGGGGCACAGCATGCTGCACGTCGCAAAAGCGGGCAAGCTGTGCACGTGCTGCGCACGCGAAATACGCGCCATAGAGACAAGATGTTTTCGTGGACTACATTGCGCTGCCGTTCGAGCTCCCTCGTTTCGTCCGTTGCCTCGGGAGAGCAGTCTCGTGTCGTGGGTGTAGCAGCACCAGGAGCGGTGGCGCCACGACGCGCTCGTCGAGACTGACGACGGTCTTCTCGAAAAGAAGCACCAGCGGCAATTCTCTCGGCCGGATCCATTTGGCCAAGCCATCTTGGCCTATGTTTGATCTTGTTTGTCACACACAGCATTCGTGGATTTGTTTCGTTTGAGAATCGATGCAACGAAGCCAACGTCTGACAATGAGACACCGACGAGGCCAGCCCAATGCGACGACTTTCTAGGCCCCCTCTTTCTCATGCCCAGACGAGTCGTCGCAAGCTCGTGAGGGAGGTCGCGCTCGAGTCCTCGACCCCGTTCATGCAAAGTTACACACGAAACTTCGAAATGACGTGATTGGCTGGTCGCTTGCGCATTTTCGCCGCGACGACGGCAGCGCCATCGATGGGGCACGTGGAGGACGCGTACCGCGAGGTCGCGCCGAGTCCGAAAGTCCCGAGCTCGACAGAACGTTCCGGCGCGGCGTCCATGTTTCGCCAGCTATGGCTCAACCCGACACCGACCGAGTCGCACGGACCGTTTTGCACGAACGTTGTCGTCACGTCCAAGTATACCATGTGGACGTTCATCCCCAAGTTCACAGTTGAGAGCTTCGCCAAGCTCGCGAACGCGTATTTCTTGCTTGTGTCTGTCCTTCAGTGCATTCCAGCGATCACCAACACCGGGTGGTACGTGTCTTTGCGCGATTTTGAATCCACACGACGCCGTGTAGGCCATCGACGTTGCCCGTGCTCCTGTTCATTCTGGCAGTGGATGGCACACTCGCCATCATTGAAGACCGACGGCGGCATCAGGCTGACGACGAGGCCAATTCAGCCAAGTGCCGCGTCGTGTACAACGGCCAACTCGTGACGGTTCCATGGTCCGCAGTCCAAGTCGGTCAGGTCGTCAAGTTGGCGAATCGAGACACAGCGCCGGCAGACTTGCTCATTCTGGCCGTGCACGAAGTCAACGCAGCGCACAAAGCTGGCATATGCTACGTCGAAACCAAGTCGCTGGACGGCGAAACGAATCTGAAACTTCGGTACGGAATCAATCACAGCGAGTGGCGTTCCATGATTTTGTTGCATGCAGGCAAGCCATGGAAAGCACACTCCATGCGCAGACCGAAGCGGACATCCACGCCCTCCACGGCCGCGTCGAGTGCGAAGTCCCGAACAAAGTTATTAGCCGCTTCAACGGGTCCTTCTTTGTTGATCTACTGGACGGGTCGGTCGCGAACGACCCGATATCGATCAAAAACATCCTGCTGCGCGGGTGTCAACTCCGCAACACGGAATGGATGTACGGTCTCGTCATCAACACGGGCCCCGATACGAAGATCATGCAGTCGTTTGCCGCACCGGAAACCAAGTGGAGCTCGATCAATGGCCACGTCAACGTCATGATCAAGTGGCTGCTCGCGATGTTGCTCGTGCTCTGTGCTTGTGCCGCGTCCGCTCAAGTGTCCTGGGTACGTCCTAGTCGGTAGGGATTGGAAGGACACGCGATCGTGACGGCGGGCTCTTTCCCCCAGGACTATACTTTTTCATCGCACATTTGCGCCAAAACCAACTCGT
Source organism: Aphanomyces invadans (assembly GCF_000520115.1). Lineage (NCBI taxonomy): Eukaryota > Oomycota > Saprolegniomycetes > Saprolegniales > Verrucalvaceae > Aphanomyces > Aphanomyces invadans. Next base: position 405,523 of record NW_008580198.1, on the reverse strand, counting down.
GCTACCTCACGCTGCCTCGCCACTCGCCCGTGTACCGATGGTACAAGCATGCCTGCCTTGGCATGGTATGTTACGTGGCTGACGCTGCATAGGTTTGTCGCGTGCGGTCAGTATTTTCTCCTCCTGTACCAAATGATCCCTGTCTCGCTGTACGTGACCATCTCAACGGTCATGCTCATCCAAGCGATGCTGATGGCGCTGGACCTCGATATGTACTACGAGCCACTCGACTCGCGCATGATTGTGCGCACCATGGCGCTGAACGAAGAGCTCGGCCAGATTTCCTACGTTTTCTCCGACAAGACAGGCACGCTTACGTGCAACGTGATGGAGTTCCGCAAGTGCTCGATCAACGGCGTCAGCTACGGCCTCGGCACGACTGAAATCGGTAGGATGGTGGATCGAGTGGGACCACTTCAACGTCCACCTGAACGATGTGGACAGGCCGCGCAGCACTTCGGCGAAAGGGACTGCCCGTGCCAGAGGTCCAAAGTGAACACGAGCACAGAAACGTGCCGTTTGTGAACTTTCACGACCCCGCGTTGCGCCAAAAACTCGCCGACATTCCACTCAACGGAACGAACGCCCTGACAAAGGAAGCCGATTTTTTCCTCCACTTGGCCATTTGCCACACGGTGATCCCGGAGCAAGCGACGGACAAGAACGGCGAGTCTGTCCTCCGGTACTCGGCATCGTCCCCGGATGAACAAGCGCTCGTGTCGGCGGCCAAGTTCTTTGGGTTCGCCTTCGAGTCGCGCGGGCTGGGCGTGGCGCGCATCCGCATCACGAACAAGGCGCTGCAGCATGACCCGAACGCGCCGAGCGAGCTGTGGGAATTCAAGGTGCTGGACGTGCTCGAGTTCAACTCGGACCGGAAGCGCATGAGTTGCGTGGTCCAGGACCCGAGTGGCAACTACATCCTGCTGACCAAGGGCGCGGACAACGTGATCACGCCGTTGCTGTCGTCGACGTTGAACGACTCGGACGTGGTCGCGACGACATTTGAGCAGCTCCAGTCGTTTGCAGACGACGGTCTGCGCACGCTTACGATTGCCAAGAAGACGATTCCGACGGCGTACTACCACCAGTGGACAAAGCGGTACAAGGCTGCGTGTGCGTCGCTGGACCAGATCGAGAAGCGCAAGAACGGCCAGGCAAACGACATTGACGCGTGCATGGTCGAGCTCGAGCAAGACTTGGTGCTGCTTGGGGCGACCGCGATCGAAGACAAGCTGCAGGACAACGTGCCGCGCGCGATCGCTCGGTTGATGGAGGCCGGGATGAAGGTGTGGGTGCTCACGGGGGACAAGCAGGAGACGGCCATCAACATTGCGTACGCGTGCCAGCTCATGGACAACGACATGATGCAGTACATTTTCAACTTGGACGAGTACCCCGACTTGACTGCGCTGCGTGCGAGCCTCGACTTGTGCGTGGCCGACCTGAGCCGTACGTGTCTTGCTGGCGTGGCTGAGAGTTGACGAGATGTTGTCCGCAGATGTGGAAATCACGCGCCGGTCGCTTGTGATTGACGGCGACGCGTTGGAAATGGTGATGGCGGACGCAGACACGTGTGCCATGTTCTTGAAGGTCGCGATGGCGTGCGACTCTGTCGTGTGCTGCCGCGTGTCGCCATCACAAAAGGCCGAAGTCGTGGGCCTGGTTCGCACCAACAACCGCAAAGCTCGGTGGGGATGCGACGCGCCTCTCTGGGGTTTTGAATGCTCAAACCTGACCTCTAGAACGCTGGCGATTGGGGACGGTGCGAACGACGTGGCCATGATCCAACGGGCACACGTCGGCGTCGGCATTTGCGGCCAAGAAGGCATGCAAGCCGTCAACTCGAGCGACTATGCGATCGCGCAGTTTTACTTTTTGGAAAAGCTGTTGCTCCACCACGGCCGGTTGAACTACGTGCGCATGTCCAAGCTGGTTGGGTACATGTTTTACAAAAACATGATTATGGTGCTGGCGCAGTACTTTTTCCTATACATGACTGGTACGTTCCGAGCTGATGCGTTGTGAAATGACTTGACGCGTGGCCATAGGGTCATCGGGGCAAAAGGAGTACTCGGAAGTTGGGTTTCAGCTGTACAACTTGATCTATACGTCGTTACCGATCGGTGTCTTGGGGGTGTTCGACTACGATGTACCGTGGGCCGTGGGGCAGCGGTTTCCAGCCCTGTATAAAGTCGGGATTTCTGGCGAGCTTTTCACAACGAGTGTGTTTTTCACGTGGATTGCGGCGGCAATTTTTGAAGCGGTTGTGATCTTTGCCGTTGCGGTGTTGGGGTTTAACCAGCTCGAGGTTGGCGCCGGAAGCGGTGACTTGCAGCAGTACGGCATTGTCCTGTTCACGCTTGTTGTGCTCGTGGCCAACTTCAAGGTACTCGTTCGACGATGGGGCATCGTGATATTCACCACACTGCCGTCGTCATCATGCCGAGCCATGTCTAGATCATTTCGATTCAACAGACGTGGATTTTTTGGGGCGGTGTCGCGTGGTTCGTTGGAGTTTTAGCTTACATTCCCGTCACGCTGACCGTCGAGTCCAACTGGCTGTTTCTGTCCCAAGCCAACTTCGGAGCGACGCAGAATACTCTGAACGGTGCCCCACTTCGTCTGAGCCTTCCTAATGAGCGGCGCATTAGGACCCACGTTTTGGTTTGTCCTGCCGCTCACAATCGTCTTGTGCCTGCTTCGCAACTTCTCTTGGAAGGTGTTTCAGCGCGCGTTTTACCCGTTTCTGTGGCAAATTGTCCAAGAAGTACGCTTTCACCTTTCGAACCCTGTCGTTGGAGGAAGTGTCGGTTGCTAACCACCAGTTTTTTGTCGTGTTGTGTAGCAATACGTTGCGGGCGAGCCGACGACAAAATCCAGGTCGCTCGAGGCGGGCATCCGCGTCCCTGACCATGGCAGTGACTTGGAAACTGTGTGGCTGGGCGGCACGCTTCCCACCCATCGTAACTCGAGTTATTCGCGCCACGTACGTTCCAATGAACCATCCAAACATAGCTGAATGCGCCGCATGTGAATGGTTCTAGAGCAATGCATCGTCGAGATCCGTGTCCCGAGTCAACAGCGGGTATGCCTTCAGCGCCGACCCCCATTCGTCCATGGCGGAAGGCATTATGATCACGCGACATGACGACGAGTCCATGGCGTCTGCGATGAAAGCGGGGGCGGACCGCGTCCGAGAAACGCCGGTGAACAGAAGGACGTCAGAATTCACCGTGCCGAGGCAATTCCGCCGTGCATCCACGCACCCTCCTGTGCAAAAGCCGCCCACGGGGGTGTTTATCTGATTGAGTGGAAGGTATAATTTGAAGTCACCGTCTTGCCGACCGCATGTGCTGTGGTTGCGCGGTCGAAATGCCACGGTTTCCTCGTCGTTGCCCACAAATGGAGTCAGGTGCTCGGGCATGAACTGCGCTTTGCACTTGCGAAGGCTCCAACCGGCGCGCACTGGACGGTCCCCGTCACGATGGAATGCTCACTGGCCAAACTAGCTTGTACACACACTAGCACCAGCCCGACGCTGGACGAGCGAGCCACCATCACAAGTACAAAGCGCATGCAGAAAGAACAGGTACAGGCGACCATGGGGGATTAAGCCAGCAGGGAGCTGGGCCGCGCGATGCACACGAACGAACATCTACTCTTGGCTATCCACAGTCGGCTGCACCACCATGTGCTCTACGACCAATGCAAGGGGAGCGATGCCGCTCGTCTCCACATGGACGCAATGGATGGCTCTTGGGTCTGAGGGTTGGCGATCGTCTAATTCAGTGCCGAGTGTATGCTTGCGACGTTCCGGGCGATCTAGAGTTGCTCGTTCACAGTATTCTGGCGTCTTGCGGCTGACTCGGCCACGCGTATTTTCACGGCATCGGCGGCCGGGGGGAGACTGCGTCCTGTCCCCAACACAGACAACGACAGGTTGCCCAAGCTCACAATTATTTTTACCAAGTCGTGCTTTGGCACAAACAACAGGAGTCGTCTGGTTCGCCCTTGCTGTCGACAACACCGTCATTGGTTTACGCGACGCAACTGGAATTATTGCTCTCTTGGAATTCAAGAAACCCTTGGCCGACGATGATCTACGGACTGGTGGACAATCCCCTTCGCCAACCCCCGCTGCCGCGGCCATTGCCCCAACAACCGCTTCAGTTGCCCGCACGACTGTCACAGGTATTCCAAACTGCACTGTGAACAATACCCCTCCCTATCCATACGACAACTACATCTGCCCTAACGACCACCGCGAATGCTTCAACGATCTTTACTGCTGCCTCTGCGACTGCTACCGTCGCCCCCAAGATTACCACGGTCTCCCCCAAGACTGCCACGACTTGAACCACATGCCTCCCCTTAGACAGCGACGACTAAAGCCACCCTAATCTAACCTCAAACCACTGACGAGCAAGTACTCCTAGCTCAGGGTCCACTTGGGTAGACAACCTGTCGACGACGTTGGTAATGGGCTGACACCCACACTTGCGCCGCTGATGGTGGACATCTCCAACGCCGCCTCGGTTGAACTGTAAAACTCGGCCAATGTTGTCGTTGCCCGACGCTTGTGCTGGGCATGTACGTTGCCACGGCGCATACAGAGTGCAATTCCTTGGCTGCTCGAATCTCTCCGAAAGCACGGCAGGATGAGAGCGAGCGCATTCAAACCTCTCGTGTCGTCGACCGAACTTGCATTTTCTCTCGCCGTGAAAGGCGGCAAGAAGCCTCCCAAACGCGGCATGTTTGGCAATGCTAACAAAAGACTTTTTCGAGGATGCCCGCGCTGATAGGAGGGTATTATGTTCAGCCAAAGGTTTGCAAACAGCACAGACAACTGGGTCGTTGTCAGGTGGCGCCTGGTGACATGGATCTGGAATACACAGAGGTTTGAAACGCTTTCGCAGCATGGTCCAAGTGAGTTGTAAACTACAGCTGGATGGCAATGGGTGATGTTGAGTTGTTCCAATACTTTGTGCTTCGGCTTGTCTTCGACGACGTCTAGTCCGAGTTTCGTTCGCTGCCCTTGCTATCTGGAATCTGCAGGGGGGAGTGGAGATGTCATGGCTGGTACACTCCGTCAGGGCTGAACCACGACGTCAGGAACAACCAACAGAGCTACAATTCCTCCCTGCCGATGACGCCTGGATGCCAATCGCAATCAGATATGGTGTGGCATATGGCTCCGTCGCAGCGTGTCCATCGTAGCACGTTTCACGACGTGGACGAGACAGCATCCGATAACGTGAGCCATGGTCCTGGCGGTGCATTTTTCAAACCCAAACGCATGCACACGAGGTGGCGGCAGACTGCGCTGGGCGCGGTGGCCGTGGTGGCCGCACAAAACGTGACCTGCCCATATTCCCTCCTGAACGCCAGTCGAATCTTTGTGTCGGGTCCGCTGTGCCATGGCCACCCCGGCGATTCGTGCATCGTCGACAACAAGTGTACTATCAAGCGGACCAAGGTATCGTTTGTTGACGCAAGCGACGGCATTGACCACACCAACATCGACGGGGACAAAATCGGCATGTCGGCAGTCGACGCGATCGGAGACCTGTCGTACTTGAACACGACTGGTTTGTACGTCTATATATTCCGTCACGCCCGTCGTTTGATCGTTGCGTCTTGGTAGTGCCGTCGTCAACTTTTCGCGCATGAACTTGGACGCAATAGAGTTCGGGACAACGCTCAAGGACTTGTACGCTCCGTTCCCACGACGCCTCTCTTGTCCCATGCCGTCCCATCAACGATATGTTGTAGTGTGTTCGAGTCGGTGCCGATTCCAGTCGCGTCCGTTCGATTTCCCAGCCAAATGACACACCTGTGCGTTCGTGGCGTGCCCAATCTTGTTGCAACTCATAGGGATCCACATCTCTCTCGTTGCAGGGCGTTTTACGACACGGCGACCGTCAACATCCCTAGCATTCCCCCAGAATGCCCCCTCGTCGATTTGTACGTAGTCAGCGTCTGTCAAACTCTTACCACCGTTGTTGTAGCAAGTTTTCCCATCAGCCTTTGAACGTGTCTTCTCTCGAACGAATTCCCCCGACCGTCCGCATTCTGTAAGGCTCGCCACGAATCAAACCGCTTCGCTGTTCATGGTCGTGGTGGCGCAGGGAGCTTGAAAACAATAGCGTGACCGAACTGGCCTACTTGAATTGGACTCGCCTGTCCCACGTGTACGCGCCCCACTTTCTTCCACAGCGCAACGATTTACCTGTGCTGGTGGTGGTACGTGGCCAGGTATTTGCCGAAAAACCCACTCAGGACGATGGTGAACGTCACGTTTCAAAAGGGAGTCCTGCAAGCGCTGTACGTGGAGATGGTTGGATGTATTCGCGTGGGCTCATCGCAACCGTCCTTTGTAGCGTCCTTTCGGGCGCGGCCATGACGAATGTCATCCTAGATGGCAGCTCATTCGACGCACTCGACGCGCTCAGCCCTTACCAAGGACTCAGCGGCGGTGCGAGTGCGGACAATGGATTTGTCGTCAAAAACAGCCTCATCAATCAAGACCCCGCCTTGTGTGCGACTGCAAGCGGCGTCGTCAAGGAACTCTGGGCTAAACACTCTTCCATGACCAAACAACGTTTCACGGTATGTGTGGTCGGCCCACATGCTTCAGCGTCGACGTCGGCTTCGCGTACGTTCAAAGTAACACTTCGGCCATGAGACACGAGTCTGACAGCCCCGAACTTCCCCTTCTAGGCACATATGTCATCGTCGGCGTCACCGTTGGACTGGTAGTAGCGGGAGTTGTTGCATTTGTGTTGTGCAATCGCCGCAACGCACGGAGCGCACGGTCGCAGGATGGATATCGAAGACAAGGCACAGCGACCAAGGAGTCGACCGCCACAACGGCCAACACCCAGAACGTGGGCATCGATATGTCCGAGCTCACGCTGTATCGGCTGGACCAGCAGGACGTGATCCCGCAAAGCAAACTTGCATCGGGGGCGTTTGCCGACGTGTTGTACGGAACGTACAAAGGAATTCCCGTAGCCGTCAAGAAGCTCCTCAGCTCTCGCGTCGGAGTGAACGAAGTCCAGGGACTCATCGATGAAATCAAACTTCTCGCCAGGTACGCCATCCGTTCGTGCCCGTCGACTCCGCTGCATGCTCGTCCATGTAGCTTTACGTCGCCGTATATAATCAAGCTGATCGGGTGCTGCTGGGACCAACCGTCCGACTTGGAGTGCGTCCTCGAGTACATGAACGCGGGCGACCTCCGCGATAACCTCATCACGCGCGACTCAGTCGAGTTTCCGTGGAACGAAAAGCTCAAGGTCATCGCTGCAGTTGTCGACGGCCTCGCGTACCTCCACTCGTTTCCGGTGATCCACCGCGACTTGAAGAGCCGCAACGTCCTCATGGACACGGTCAAGCCGGCCAAGTTGACCGACTTTGGCGTGTCCAAGGAAGACACACAAGAAACCATGACGGTTGGTGTTGGCACGTACCGGTGGATGGCGCCGGAGATTCTCCAGTTCAACCATTACTCGGTGGCGGCCGACATCTTTTCGTTTGGGATGGTGTTGTCCGAGCTCGACTCGCACAAGATCCCGTACGCAGACGTGACCAACCCAAAGAACGGCAAGCCCCTCGTGGACACGGCCATCATGGGCATGGTGATTACAGGCACGATCAAGCCGACGTTTTCGGATGATATGCCCGAGTGGATCCGAGACATGGCGGAACAGTGCATATCGTTCAATCCAGAGGACCGTCCCACGGCCATGGTTTTGTCCCACATCGTACACAAACTACTGAAGCGGAGCACCGCACGATGAGCCCACTGCTGGAGAGTTAACAAGATTTCGCACTGACACATGTGTCAATGTTCACAGTCAGTCATATGACTTCTCTCCGACGTGTCAAAACGTAAAGGAGGAAGAAGGTCAATGTTGTGGCACATAAGATCTCGCTGATCGAAAAGCCCCAGAAGATTGTTTTGTCCAGTGGACACCACAGCGCGAAATTGCAGACAGATACTCTTGAGCACTAGTGAACAGGTATTTAGATGCAGAGTCGCGTGCGCATGGTTTAGAGTGAGGTAAGGCTCTAGGCGACGCCGCGCTGCCGACGCCGCGCTGCGTAGTTCGGTGACCTGATTGACATTTTGAAGTGGTCCGCTCTCTCAACTTGTTCATGTGATGAATTCACTCGATATGCGCTACAATTCAACACAATCAGAGGAAGCAGCACTCACGAAAACGCTTCGTGTGGCCGAATGCTTGTGCTGGGGTCGAACATTGTAGTCTACAATGCTGTTGGTGCTGAGAGAGTAGAATCATAGGAGACCGTCAAGCCCTTGAAGTCGAGACGCTCAACAGATTGGGGGTCACGCGATTCCTTCGTCCCTGGAACGAATAACGTGTGGATTCAGCATGAGCCCATCGATTGCTTTGGCGTATGAAATCGCAGCGGCACTCGGTCAATATTACGCCTTAAGTCTGAAGGGACGACTCACATCAGTGCCATGTACATTTTGTTAAACGAAGCAGAACATCCTGGCTTCGCCATTTCGCTTTCGTTTACCTGTACCCTTCACAACTTGCGTCGTAAGCAAAGCGAAGCATCCTCCAACGTGCAAGCGCTGACAAAATACAATTCAATCCCAGCAAACAAAGCATTCGCGTGGAGCGATAGATTCGAATTGGGCAGCCCCTTGGGGTGGAAGCCCCAGGAATGGTGAGCTTGACAAAAGGATTCGACAGCTGTGAGATTTGAACTCACGAGGGTTTCCCCAATAGATTTCGAGTCTATCGCCTTAACCGCTCGGCCAAGCTGTCCGCGCTTGCCCTCTTTGAACTCCTCCTTGCTACCCACGCTCACCTTGTGTATGGTTACGATGCGGCACTTGTCTGTCTCACCGGCCGACCAGTGGGCCACATCCCCACGCACCGCGGCAAGCGGATGCTTCAACCTGATTGCTTGTTCAACGTTATGCATTCGACACTTGGTGCGTGCATCGTTGCATCCCTCCAATCGTACGGTGCCAGCTCGGCAGTCACTGCGTTGCAGCGCGTGGCCGCGAACGCGTACCGGTACCCCGACAATTGCTTGTGTGTGCTGGCGACTGATGCGCCGGTTCTGCGCCTTGCGGCGCCGCACCAGTATTAAC
>NW_008580198.1:363276-368173 GCF_000520115.1 Aphanomyces invadans | reverse complement strand
ACATCCACGCATCGCGAGTACGCTGGGTACTCAAATAACCAACGCGTCCTGGATGTCCATGGCAGCGCCAATAATCTTGCGCCTGGCGACCTCCCTCTTCTCCGACACTGCGGACGCAGCCCCGTAAGGATTCTTGAAACGCTGGTCCATTAGACACCGTGCTATTCCTAGCTGCACCTTGGGGCACTTGAATACCCGGAGTTCATCGCTGTCACACTTCAGACTGCCGTTTCCACTCGAGGACGCTGCTGAGGTCGTCGACGGCGCCTTCACCGTTGCAACGCCGTCACGCTTCTTCGTCAGCGCAAATCACCGTGCCTTTTCGCCATAATGTCTGGGCGAGATCGGGTCTTGCTTCTTCGCGACCAGCATTTGTGACTCGAACAACATAATGTTGTCCATGAGGGTCACAAGCCAACGACAAAACAAACGCACGTCCAACATGTACGCCTTATTCGTTTCATGAGTCAACTGTCTTTCGATAGTCGCCTTCAATTGAGACGGACGGATGGCCGCCGTCAACATATTCACCGACTGCTTCGGCTCTTGTTCCAGCAAGTGCGCAACGTCTAGTTGCTCTAACTTCTCGTAGAAGTCGACTAGCAGTCGTCCCACACGAGACTCAGCGTCGCAAATCTTCGTGTCCAATTTCAACGCCGCCATCGCCTTTGTCACGGCGTCGAGGTCCAATTCCCGCTACTCTTGCGCAGACAGGGAATAGTCACGCCTGTTCTTCTCCGTGATGTCTTCGAACAACTTCCCGAAATCAAATGAGCAGACTCACCGCTAAATATTCTGATCGATGCACACTGCCAGCGGCATCATAAACAAGGCACCGCCCATGACGCTGCTCAGCACATCCACGCATCGCGAGTACGCTGGGTACTCAATCTTAAACTCGCAACCCTCGCGATGCGTGCTTTCCTTGTATGGGGGTGCCAACGGCACTTGCTGCACGCCCAACAGGTTCTCCAGCCGAGGCACTGCGGCTACTCGGCTCGACGTGAATGCCGAACGCTGTTTCGTCGCTTAGACAAATAGACCCTATTGTTTGCTGTCGCGGTGACTAATTGACTCAGTTCTTCTACGTTGTAGTGTTGCTGATGCATCGCATCCGATCATTGTTGGAGCATAAAGTGGAGTGCTTCAGAGACTCTGGCTTGCTCAGCCATCGCTCGGTTAAACTCATCTTGCTTCCGCACCAACTCCTCTTGTTGTTGCACGAGACACCCGTGCGACGCCTCTTGTTCTCCATTGTCGCAGCCAACGACATCTGTCTAGAGGACTCATCTTCCAGCCGTTTAGCCATGACTTCTTGCTGCGCATGAAACAGCACCAGCTGCTCTTAAGTCATTTGATTGAACTGACTTGACGTTGCAGCCGCACGCTCCACGCCCTACAACCGTAGCTATTTATCTCAGACTGGTTCGGCAGAGGTCAACTCTTTGTCCCTCTCGACGAAGTTGACGACACCGCGTATGTGGAGACAGGAAGCTGCCGGATGCACGGATGTTTGGAAGACCGAAAGTGGTGGAATTGTGAAGTTTTCAGTGGGGGAAACACATCCGTCATTGATTCTAACTGACCTATGAGATCACGTCATCTTAACGATGTGATCTCATAGCAGCGGATCAATCATGCACAAAAAACCTCTTTCTGTGTCAGTATCATGGCGAGTCCCGGGGACATGGCAGTGGTGTTGTTCTCGGCGAAACTGGGTGATCTGATATTGTTCAATGGCGGCGCAACTGGCGGCACAACTGGATTTTGAATACGTTGTCTTGAATTGTTCCACTGTATGGGTGTAATTCGATGCAAAACCAACAGACAGTACCACGTCGGCAGTTATGTTGGATCACCTGGACACGTGTGACGTGAGTGAACACGTCGCTCTCTCTCTCCTTGCTGTTAATTTCGATAGGGGCGGCAAGCTCTGCGGCCAGCTCGGTCTCGTCCCCTTTCACTCCTCTGTGTCGTCGGGTTGTTGGCGATACTGCTGCGGATCGCATGTTTTGAGTCAGGTGTAAAGCGACATAATTTTCAAGTCATAGTTCTGCAGGAGCATAAGTAAATCAAGTCATTTTGGGCAAACAACATTGAACATTTTCAACATCATTTGATCGTGTCAAAGACTGAATATATGGGATGCTTTACATGCATATCTTTTGTAATGTTTTTCTCCTTTCATCAATCCATTGCACGTTGGACAGGGGCGCCCGCATCATGCAATTCCCGCCATCCGGTTGAAACACGACATGGATTCCAAGTCCCTGAATGTATGACTCTATTTAGGTCTTGTTGCGTCAAAGTACTTCGAAGTATTCCATCTTGTGGTCTATTTTCAAGGATGTTCCAAAATACAACATATCGATCCAGTACGAACAAAGTATGGGGAGTGCGTCGCGTCACGGGTTCAACGATGAAAGGGACAGGCAGAGCACGGCCGGCCCTGGCTCTGACCCCCCCACGCGGCTTTTCCTTTCGACGCATAGTTGGTGACCACAATGAGCCGCACAGCCGCGCCGTGCCCGTACGGATCCTTGAATGCATCCCGCATCGTCGTGACGGGGCCGCTTTGCCAAAGCGATGCGAACGCCACGTGTGTCGTTGACACCAAGTGCAAGGTTCTTGAACGCGACATCTCGGGAAACGATGCGAACGGCAACATCACCCTGACGGTGATCAATGGCTACATGACTGGCTGGGATTCGGTCGATGCGTTGGGAGACCTGTCGAACTTGCCCACCATCGGCTTGTACGTCTGCGCCGCGTCGTCGATCGCTAATCGTTTTGGTAGCTCGGCGGCCAACTTCACCTCGCTCAACCTTGACGCTCTCGTGTTCAGCAAAGACATGGAGTTCTTGTACGTGGGCAAGATCGTTGTCGCTGGTTTGGTCACCGCGAGTTTCGCCATAGCTCGATCGACAATGCGTCGGTCCCTGTCATTCCCCGCACGCTGGTGTACCCTGGACGATTGGCGCACTTGTACACGCCGTCTTCTGCTCGTGGTCGCGCCGTCGTCGTTACCCGTTAACTTCTATAGGAACCTCATCGAAACCAACACGGCCAACATCCCCGACAAGTTCCCTGAGCGATGCTTCGACTTGTACGCTTCCATCACGTCCACATGACCTTCTGACCTCTGTCTCGCGTCGTAGCGGCTTCTTGTACCAGCCATTGAACACGTCGACGCTGGTCAACATCCCGCCATCCGTCCAATTCTTGTACGCACTACCCCCCGTCGTCCCAAAGGCGCTCACATTGGTATCCCAGGGACTTGCACGGCAACGGGATCACCAACTTGACGCACCTGAAGCTCGACTGGACCAACAAGACCCACGTGTACGTCGAGCCGCCGATGGTGGCCGCCATCATGGACTCGCCTAGGTTTTTGCACAAGAACAAGATCCAAGCCATTTCGAACGTCACGTTCAAGAAAGGCAAGCTCAAAGCTTTGTGAGTGCCTACCGTCCTTCGACGCGACTCATGTGAGCGCGTGTAGCTACCTATCCAACGCCAACATTTCGCACTTTGAACTCGACCCGGACTCGTTTGAAGCTATCAACGTGCTTAGCCCGGCGCAAAAGGTCGCCCAGGCAATGTTTGAGAGCCAAGAGTACGGGTTCAAGCTGGACAAGTACAACATCACGCAAGATGTGGACAAGTGCACGGCGGCCAACGGCGTCGTCACGGAGCTGTGGGCCATGCACAGCGAAATCACCAAAGCGAAATACACAGTGTGCGTCGTCGCGCCTCCGACGACGGCGGTGCCCGCGCCGACCACCGCCGACTCGAGTACGTAGACGAACCCAGCAACAACCAGGGCAAGGAGCACGTGCCCCGACACCAAACATTTCGCGACTCGTGAATGCATGGCTGACTTCGTTCTCGTGATGGTCTGCGTAGACACGGGGTGGATTGTCGGCGTCGTGGTGGGAGTGCTCGTCGTCTTGGGTGCTGCTTTCTTTTTCATTCGTCGCCGCAACCGTAAACCCGACGACGACGCCGAGTTCGAGTACCATCGCGACGGTGGCAAAACCGCGGGCGGCACCACGGGCACCCGCTTCATCACAGACAACACAGCGACGGGCATCGACATGTCGGAGCTCACGTTGTACCGACTCAACCAACAAGACGTGATCCCTGAAAAGAAGCTTGCGTCGGGGGCGTATGCCGATGTGTTGTACGGAATGTATAAAGGGACCCCCGTGGCCATCAAGAAGCTCCTCAGCTCTCGTGTCGGGGTGAACGAAGTCCAGGGACTCATCGATGAAATCAAACTTCTCGCCAGGTACGCCATCCGTTCGTGCCCGTCGACTCCACTGCATGCTCGTCCATGTAGCTTTACGTCGCCGTACATAATCAAGCTGATCGGGTGCTGCTGGGACCAACCGTCCGACTTGGAGTGCGTCCTCGAGTACATGAACGCAGGCGACCTCCGCGACAACCTGACCGCGCGCACTTCGTTTGATTTCCCATGGAACGAAAAAACGCAAGTGATCGCTGCCGTCGTCGACGGCCTCGCGTACCTCCACTCGTTGCCGGTGATCCACCGCGACTTGAAGAGCCGCAACGTCCTCATGGACACGGTCAAGCCGGCCAAGTTGACCGACTTTGGCGTGTCCAAGGAAGACACACAAGAAACCATGACGGTTGGTGTTGGCACGTACCGGTGGATGGCGCCGGAGATTCTCCAGTTCAACCATTACTCGGTGGCGGCCGACATCTTTTCGTTCGGGATGGTGTTGTCCGAGCTCGACTCGCACAAGATCCCGTACGCAGACGTGACCAACCCAAAGAACGGCAAGCCTCTCGTGGACACGGCCATCATGAGCATGGTCATTGCGGGCACGATCAAGCCGACGTTTTCGGACGACATGCCCGAGTGGATCCGAGA
>NW_008580198.1:358863-361921 GCF_000520115.1 Aphanomyces invadans | reverse complement strand
GCAGTGCGTGGCGACAAACCCAGAGGACCGCCCGACGGCTCTCATGCTGTCCAACATCGTGCGCAAGCAAATCAAGCGCGAAAGCACCATGGGGAACACGCTGCTCGAACCCAAGACGAATTGAGTTGCGACGGAATGAATATTGTCTTCTATATATATGTCTGCCTGCTTGAACTTTCCATGCTTTGCCCAACGCAAGGCGACGAAGGCAGGTTCCTCTTTCAGCGCATGTTGTGGCGGAAGGTCGTGCAGGGTCATCGATTGCGCTCATCCACTAGAGACGTTCTCTACCAAATGTGCTGCTGTGGACGGCTTTATTAAGTAGTGTACGAGTGATGGACGGCGGCAAGAGTTGAAGTGGGATGGACCTAATACCGAAACACCGACAGGTTCGGGCCCGCCGTCTGCGTTTGCCGCAATTTCTCGTCCTTGTAGAGCAACTTGACTTCCTTCTTTTCTTCCCGTCGCTCCTACACTCAATGAGACATTCGTTGCTGCATGTTGTTCCTTCCAAATCGCACCTTCTTGTGGTTCTTTGCCAGCGCCTTGCGCAATTTCTTCTCTTCCTTGGTCTTGCCCTTGCTGCGACTCAGCTGGAGCGCCTTTCGTCGGGTCGACTCGTCGTCCGAGCCGTCGTCCGATACCTGAGCGAACTTGTCAAAGTCGCCGCAAGTTGCGGCGAATATGCCTACCTCTTCAGGGATGATGGCTGTGGCCCCGAGCGGCACTATGTTGAGTGGCATGCCTGTCTTGGATGACAGCACGATCGTCGAGCTTTCGGCAATTTTCTGAGCTTTCGTCTTCTTCTTGGGAGCTTTGGACGGCTCCCGGATCACAGTCGGGTGGTTGTCTAGGTTGGAGTACGTGCTGACGATGGTTTCGCAGTCCCACTACGATCCAAACAAGTGAAAGGTTGGTGTCGAGCAACGTGCAGAGCACCAGCCTACTTGGTCGTCGATGCGCTGCACCAAGTACGGGTTGCTGGACAAGTCGGACAAGTCGGCGGGTTGTTCCACGGCCGGGACGGGGTCAGTTGGTTTCATCACGACGTCGTCCGAGTCGGCCAACTCGACAGCGCATTCCGCCAGGATCTCCTTGAGGCGATTGCCAGATCGCAGCGGGTTGCCCAGCCGACCTTCGTCCGCCATCAATTCCTGCCGGATGTTCACGTAGTCGTCGACGATTTGGTCGAGCAAGTCGCCTTCCAGCACCAATTTGCCGCGGGTTTCATCTTCTTCAAGCTCTCCCACTTGCTCATCGTCATATTCTTCGGCCATGAGCTTCTCAAATGCGTCGTCCAGTGCGCGCTGCGCGTCGTCCTTGTCCTGGCCATCGTCCTCATGCTCCTCGTCGGTGTACTCGCAGCCTTCTTCGTCATCATCTTCGTCGTCGTCTTCGTCATCCGAGATATGACCGCGGTACTTGGGTATGCCCTCAGCCGCCGCCATCAACTTGGCAATATGTGCGTCGTAATCGAACCCATCTGCATGACCGAGAATCATAGCATGGACCAGATTAGCCAGGAGCAAGCACTTGGCGGGTTTACCTGCTGCGACGTCGGCACCATCCGCGTCATCGGGCAATTCCTGCGCAGCTTGGAGCATGAAATCGTCCGTGAGCTCTTCGAAAGCCTCGTCGTTCACCAACGCTTCTCGCAAGTCTTCGTCCATGACGTCTACATGACCGAGACATCAGACAAACCTGGTTTGAATGTGCTGTGCGCTGACCTTCCGTCAACGTGATGGCGTCCAGCATTCGATCGTGTTCGTTTGCACTCGCCATGACCTCGTCGGGGAGGACCACGCGCTTGTTGAGCAGGCCAGCTCTACTCGTGCAAGAACCATGCTCTCCATGAGCGTGTCGACCCACTAGATGCAGACGAGCACGCAACTACACATACCCCTCGTCATACGTCCCACCGGCCGAGTAAAAGTGACCTTGTCCTACACAGAACTTAGCCTTGACTTGCAATCGACGCAACAACTCGACACGTACCCATCTCTTTCATGTGCTTGGAGTAATCATAGCCATCATTCACCATCCCGAGCTCGTTGACCAGGTCGCGGGCGACGACATTGCCAAATCGAACCGTCTGCACGAATCGCCGCATAAGATCGTGGCCATGCCTGGGTGTGCACCAACCTTGCCGGACGGAGCAGCCACTTGGGGCACAAGGTCCGGGAGGTCGCTGTCGTCCGAGTCATACGCGTCCAACTCGTTGCGGCCCGACGGCAGCGGCTTGGACGAGAGCAAAACAAACTTGGACGCTTCGGGGTCGTTGATCAACGGATCGCGCTGACTGCGGTGCACGACATGAAAGTGCTGTGCTTCTTTCTTGTTAATAAACGACTTGCTCTTCTTACCCTACAAAGAAGCCATGTCAGACAACGGTCCGCGCCATTGCTGCCGCCGAACCATCGGGCGTGCGCGCTGGTGTTGGAAAAGTTGTTGCACCTGTCAATCTCGGTTTGATTGGTGGGGTTGATCTCGCTTCTGATTGGTCAATCGAAGACGGACGTGAATCTGATTGGACAAAGCAGCTCGCTTGTATTTGATTGGTGAATTTTATTCGCTGATGAGGCATCGAGACAGTCGTTCCTGGCGCCATCCACCAGTGTACCCGGCAGACTCGTGGCAAAAAGTTCAAAACTTCCGCACTGGATGAGTTGTTGTTGGTAGTCGAGGGAGGTGGTGCGCTTCAAGCTGCCAACGATGCTGGAGTGCTCCTCCATGTGCCAGTGGGACGAGCACGTTGCAAGCTCAAACCCTGTTGAAGTACTGGCCTTCTTCTCGAGCGAGCCGTGCCGACGCATGCTTCCCGATGACACAGCGCGCGGAGCGGGATTGCCAAGCCGCATTCTTCGACAACACAGACGATTTGCAGCGGGGACAGGTACGATGTTAGCGGCATTGGCGAGTCGATTCTGAACCAAAATTGCAACGTAGTTAGTAGTTGTTACCAGTACTATACTTGTACATTTGGACATTTGCAAAAGCTCATGACAATCTTGAATCGAGCAATATTTTTTGTTTTAGTGTCGTTTTTGTTGAATTCATA
>NW_008580198.1:354956-358512 GCF_000520115.1 Aphanomyces invadans | reverse complement strand
CTTTCGTGTCTGTCCACAGACACATAGCCAAGGAAGAAGCTACAGATTCAATTTAAACAACCGCGGCCAAGACCAGCATGAGCTGTGCCTTCTTTGACGCGCAGTCGACAGCGCCGGTGGCCATTGTATAACACATCGAATCTTTGGGCTGTGAAAAAGATGTGCAGCCACACCGGCACGGCGATGCGCGGTCGCACGAGTCGCATTCGATATCACCTCAGTAGATATATCTAGAGCACAACACCCACCGGCCACGGCGTCGTCTCGGCTGTACACACTTGTTCTGGCCACTTTCAAGTGCTCTCCGTTCCTCCTGTCCTCGCCCCGGCGAATCCCGAGCGACTCGGCGGTTAGAATGCGACGGGGCACTAATGAACATGACCATGTGGCTGAGTGAAGGGGGTATTTTACTTCACTTGGTATCGGTTTCTTGTCTTAAATGTTGGGGTGTCGATCAACCCCGACTTCCTCGGAAAGCATCAGCCAAGACATTCTCCATTCCCCCTGCAGAAGCCAGCCATCAAGTGCATCCTGCGAATACGAGGACTGGACTTTGTCGAAGCACAGTGCCCGCGCAAAGTATGAAGCATTGGAGCAACACAAGTCGGAAATTCCGCGCAAGATCCAGCTGGGGCGTCACAATAGGCGCGGCGGGACTACCAAGACTGTTCGTGTACAACAAACGGCCCTCGGAGCGGACTGCCTTAACTACGTATAATCCAGACTCATTTCACGGGGGGGGTCGAGGGGCGTGCTCGTCGCGTTGCTAATATTTTCCAACTTTTGCCTGGCTGACCCACACCGTCCATCGGGTTGCCTCGTCGCATCTCTGCCTAGCAAACATCCGGAGAGAGGTGGTTAAAGTCCGAAGCTCTGTAAAGTGCGAATGATGTGATGCGCCGATACACGGCAATCTACATGTAGAAGTAGTGTACTTCGACGTGCCCAGCATCGAGAAAAACAACGAGCAGCACTATTACAACTGTCTGTAAATAGTACTCAACACGAATCGAACAATTCTCCAAATTGTTGTTGGGGTCTAATGCAGCTACGAATGAAGTGGCGTACTTAAACGATATGTCCTCGTCGCACGCGACCCTGGAGTGTCGTACCTCACACGACGAGTTTGATTGGCGGACCTTTACCATGGGAAAACGTTCAGTGCAATTCCATGCACTTTGTAAAATCCTCCATATTTGAGCCGAAATAGCTCTGAAATAGGATAATCTAGGCCTGATGCAGTGAATGCTACAGTTGATTTTAGGTTTAAACTGGCTTGTACGTTCTGTGTCGTGGGCAGAGGCTGAAATGGTTGCCTGGCGCGAGATGCGACATGAGGCTTGTTGCGGTGATGTGGGTGGTTGCAAGCCGCTTCGAAGCGATGGCGCGATTCAGTGCCAGTATCAAATTAACCCCCAAGTGCGAAGATGCCTCCCAACGCAACCAACCACACCTCGTCGCACCCCGTCCGAGCATCGCAGAAAGTCAAGCAGTTCTTTGGCATCCCCCTGAAGTCGCATCCCACGACAGTCGAGGAAAAGGCCGACGAAGCCACTGACCTCCTGTGTTACCAAGGAGATCGCCAAGAAGTTATTATCATTAAGCATTAACTCGCGTCAATGCCAACCATTCTTATTATTGATTGCCTGGTTCTCTTCGTGCGTGCCGACTAGGTGGAGTCAACCAGCGGGTCGGTGCTATGCAGCCACGATTTCACGACACCGACAACGGCCGACTGGCGCAGCCTTGAGTATTGTTGATGTGATAGTCAGCATATAGGAGCCCAACGATGGTAGCTGACCCGTCCTGCATATTTTGCTGCGCCCGTGCTTGAAGTGTGTTCAAAGCTCGAGCACGATTGAAATCGTCCTCAAATGCTACACGAACAGGACGAGCGGAGTCAACTTGCGTATCATTGGTGCGACTAGAGCCACACGATCGCGCGTGAACAAGTTTGAGCGAACTGTGTTGGACGGTCGGTATATTTGGTGTTGGATGAACTTGTTGGATCGTTGCTGCCATTGCGTGTTGGAACTCTGGTTGCATTTGTTGGGGTTTATTTCCCCCACTTAGGAATTGTCTCAAGAGGGAGTTTTTGATTGGCTGAAAATTTCCACAGTATTCTGCAATCCATATCAAATGTTTTGATTGGCTCAATTCACTTTCAATGGATATGTCGTGCCGCCTGGAAATTTCGGAGCCGAATATTCAACGGGCAGACTCGAATGTCAATCTGGGTTGCCTTTTGACCGCGTCAGAGACACACATCTCAGCACCCTCCCCACTCCCTAAAACAAAGCAAATTGAATCAGTCCCATACACCTCCGACCCCACTCTTCCCCCCAAATATGGGCACACTTCTCCTGACACCAACCAACAAAGCAGTGCGATGTAGTGATCTCGCACAATGGCTTTCGACCAACGCATTCTCCGCAGCCTGCCCTTCTGAGCACTGAAACGGAGTTGTTCACAATTGTGTGTAGTTGTGCCCTGCACCCCACGCCGCGTGAATAATCGCGACGGGACGTGGCACTCTGCCAATCGGAACTAGTAGCAGTGCAAAAGGGCGAGATGTGGCGGGGTGAGACTTCGTGCTAGCTCCAGGCGATTCAAGCAGGTGCAGCGAACGAACACAACTTGCGGAACAATCACAGCGTAGGTCGATCATATTCACAGAAAAGCAAACGCCCATAGATTACATTCACTACACTGTGTTCGCACCGCCCGTCGCAGTGCACCCACCGCAGTTGTGCAATGCCACGACATTGCTGTCGAGGGCGTCGAGTATCGGCAACCCCGAGTTGCCAACGTGTCGACGTTGGCCGATTTGACGACAAGACCAGGTGCAATCCAACAGTCTGCGTAGCCGTCCTAGGACTTCAACAGATTCATAATGCGCTCGAGCTTGTAGCCGGTGTTGGCGCCGCAGGTCCCGGCACACCCGCCACAGTTGTGCAAGGCCACGACCTTGTGTCGACGGCGCTGAAGATGGTCGAGCCAGGCGACCAGTCTCGCGTGTCGACGTTGTCTGCCAACATGTCGTCTTCGAGGCAGTTACCGACGAATTGGTGATGCGGGGCGGCTCGCCGTCGTCGCTCAAATACGTGATGACTTGGGGAGGAAGACAGGTGACTGGCGATGTAGTTGGGTTCGTTCAACAAGACCGCCGTCTCAGGAGCCTGCAAGTACCTGAACTTGGTGATGTCGAGCATATCATCCGTGATACGTCGATCTGTTCGAGACGTTCGTGCCGACACACGCGAACACGCGCCCCAGATATCGTTGTTCGCGTCGGTGGCGGTCGCGCAGTCGGCACCCAATTCCGCGATCGTGGTCGACGCAACATCTTGCATCTCGTTGCATCTGTACCTGGCGACGCGAGGCCTTCCAAACCCCACAGCCACGCCGTGCGCCATCTACCGGAGACATTCAGTCGGGCGGCGGACTGAGCTAGCTTGTACTTGGTAGCCTTGGCGTCCGTGACGGCAGGCTCGGGTTGATCCGATCGCTTCGTAACCTGGGATGACTAAATTCGTAGATGAGAGCCCGACTCGCA
>NW_008580198.1:346914-348196 GCF_000520115.1 Aphanomyces invadans | reverse complement strand
ACCAGGCTGTAACATCTCCGAATGGCGTGTGCATCCACTTTTTGGACCAATTGAGGATTGCCGCCATGACACAACACTGCTGCGTGTCAGTGGACTCTTGGAGTACTTCGAGCAACACGATGATTGTTTGCACGCCGTTGCATTTACGGCGATCCTGCATACGGGGTGTCCAAGTATCTGATGTCTGGTTTCAAGGGCAACGACATTACAAGTTGCCAAGCTGAATTCAACAAACGCATGAGCCGTGTGCGTCAATCTGTCGAATGGAATTTCAAAATTGTCAAGACGCTCTGGAGTTTCATCACGTTCAAGCTCTAGTCCAAAGTTCGCCTGTCTCTTGTAGCAAAGGTCGTGAGTGTTGCGATGCTTTTGACAAACTGCCATTGCTGCTATTTTGGTGGAAATCAAATTCGTCAGTATTTTGAAATTGATCCCCCAAGTTTAGAGATCTACTTGGACACACTCGAAATAGTAGATGTCTAATTCATGAAATGCAAAGATTAATTATAACTGATATTGACGGTTTCAACTACATTATTGCTTAGTCAACGCTTGAAGTAGCTTAATCATGGTCTCATGTTGAATTCGTACTTGTTCCATGTACATTTCTCGCTCACGTTGTCGTTGTTCGCACTCTATGACCCGCACGGCTTCACGTTCTTGTAGTTCGAGTGCTCGCACGTTTTGCCTGTCCTCGTAGTCCTTTTCGTACTGATACATTCGGAACTCCAATTCGGAATATTGTCATCATGAAGAAATTCATCATCTTCATGACTGTGCTGCCGCCGCTTGCATTTGTCCCTCCTGCATCTTGCACCGTTTCAGTGGACTTTCGTTTAACCAATGACTGTAGAGCCTGCTCTCGTATCGCAAGTCCCATGTTCTCGATCCGTTCGGCTTCCCGTGCCGCTTCGTCCAGGCGAACCTTGTCTTGAGTCTTCCAGTCTTCGAACTCTGAGTGCAGCTCGTCAAGAAGCTGCGTCTTTTCGTCGTACTCTTCCTCAATGCCTGACGCACGCGACGATGCTTCGTTGCTGGAGTGATTGTTGTCCATCAGCAGGGTGAAACGATTGAGGGCGCGCTTTCCATCAATTCCAACTCGATTAAACTCTTCATTAGAGTTGACGGCATCTGCGACCTCGTTCCACACAATGATCACTGTTCCTCGTTTGGCTTTGAACGGGAGCTTTGCGTTGACCTCCCGAGGGAGCAGAACGTCTTCTGCGTCCGTGAATCGCAGTTTGTCCTTGGATGACATGGGCCAGGTTTCGAATTAGGTGTA
>NW_008580198.1:334732-335173 GCF_000520115.1 Aphanomyces invadans | reverse complement strand
TGGGACCTCTCTTGAGTCCGATGGAGCAAGGAATGGTCTTGGCCCTCACAAGCACGGACTGAGCGTCCGTGCTATCGCAACCGAGGTTTCAAGATCCCCGAAGGCCGTCAGGACGTTTTTGAAGGACCCAGAACAATACGGGAAGAAATTCAGCGGAAGGCGATGCCAGCGTTGAAAGACCGTCACAAGAAAATGCGACTGGATTACGCAAAAATGCATCTCGCGAAGACACCTGCCTGGGACCATATTATTTGGTCTGATGAGAAGAGGTTTAACCTCGATGGCCCAGATGGGCCTCAGCATTACTGGCATGATTTGCGCAAGGAGGATGACACGTTTTTCGCAGGTCGGAACGGTGGGGGTGGTGTGATGGTTTGGGGTGCGTTTTCATCTGCTGGTTTGTCTGAATTGGCTTTTCTTTCTGGTACTCAGGATTCATCT
>NW_008580198.1:325614-326352 GCF_000520115.1 Aphanomyces invadans | reverse complement strand
CTTGTTCAATGACTTAGTTTCAAGTCAGAACGTGGAAAGTAATCATTGATTGAAGGTTTGACAAAAATTAATGTAGTTGTTCATTTAATATAAATATATTTCTACGATTGAATGAAGTCGTTGTCGATTGTCAAACAGATCATTTGGTCTTTCACAAAAAACATATGTTATTTCATCGATACGGTAGGTTTGTTTTGTTCTACATGGACATCACCGGAGTACGGAACATTTGAAGTATCATGGGCCCACCAAACGATGTACTCTTGGGGATATGTATTTCATGCTTAAGACACGCTATATGGACGATACTTCTCCCTGGCGATGACTCCACGTCGAAATTCCATGTTTTGCCTGCCTCCCTGGCGATGACTCCACGTCGAAATTCCATGTTTTGCCTGCCATTGGTCTGAATTCTGTACCAGAAAAAAACTAATTGGTTTTACTTTTGAGTATGTGAACCGAGTTCAGATCCCGCTGAGTATTAATTTTTTGAATTCTTCGTTATCAAAAATGTCAAATCCAAAAATCTCCAGCTAGAAAATCGACCGTCGTCGATCAACTTGGGGCGACGTGAGTTCCAGTCGCCTTGCACGATACTGAGCCTGCGCTCGACTGCACCTTCTTGTCGCCTCATTTGTCATGCTGCTGTAGCCAGGGCCTTTCAAAATATAATCTTTTACTTATCTTTCACATGGAGGAATAAAATAGATCATGTCTTTTTGCAAAGCAAAAAGATAA
>NW_008580198.1:325059-325514 GCF_000520115.1 Aphanomyces invadans | reverse complement strand
CTCCCTGGCGATGACTCCACGTCGAAATTCCATGTTTTGCCTGCCATTAGTCTGAATTCTGTACCAGAAAACATTAATTGGTTTTACTATTGAGTATGTGACCCGGGTTCAAATCCCGCTAAGTATTACTTTTTTGAATTCTTCGTTATCAAACATGTCATATCCAAAAATCTCAAGCTAGAAAATTGACCGTCGTCGATCAACTTCGGGCGACGTGAGCTCCAGTCGCCTTGCACGACGGGCACGATACTGAGCCTGCGCTCGACTGCACCTTCTTGTCGCCTCATTTGTCATGCTGCTGTAGCCAGGGCCTTTCAAAATATAATCTTTTACTTATCTTTCACATGGAGGAATAAAATAGATCATGTCTTTTTGCAAAGCAAAAAGATAAATAATCTAGATTATCCTGGATATCCTACTCAGTTTCAGTGTCTCCGTTCATTGCCACAACAACG
>NW_008580198.1:315624-317836 GCF_000520115.1 Aphanomyces invadans | reverse complement strand
TCCGACCAAAATAATTCTCGACGAGAACCCGGTCGGAAGACACACGCCCATTTCGTTCCAGCTCTCGGGCTGAGAGTCCACCTTGGCTTTCGAGTCGGGTGAATTGCTCAAACCTCACTTCTTAACCCTTGATAGCCCATGTCCACAAGGACACTCCAAGAGTCTGGGTACTCGTCGGAACCTTCCTCGTGGTCCACCGTGTCCAATTCGGGCGCAGACTTCCGAAGCATTTCTTGGTGGATATGCCGACGTTGCTTGAAAATCGTCAAATCAGAAACTGAGCCTGGTGTGTGGTTTGAAATATCGACTGCATCCCCGGGGTAAGCAACGGAGTACTCGAGCTTCAGACCGTAGAGCTTGTGCTTTCCCGAGAAGTAGTGCTTGGCTTCGTCAAAACGTCCAGTTGGTCGATACGAGGGCTGAAACTTGACATCCGTACAATACAGTGCTGACGAAAAGTTGGCAAAAGCCTTTCCTTGTTGGACTTGACAGGTCATGTTGACAGGCATAACATTGTGCTCGTAGCGAATTGGTTCGACGATGTCAATAACACGCTGGATCAACTTTTCAAATGTTGGAGCCTTCTTGTTGAAGTCGAGGGCGTGTTTGTCCCAAGCGTTGCAGTGCTTAAGCACAGACAGGAGCATGAAAAATGCATTCTTTGGTGAGGTTTTTGACTTGCGGCCTCGCCCATCGTCCAGTTGTCACTGTGGCGGGTTCGACTAAGGCCCAAATTGTTTCGATCTCGGCCAGAGTAAAGTTCGACATTGTCGTGAGGGCTGCGTTGCCTCCTTGACTGAAGAAGCTGTCGATCACTGGCGTGGGCGTATCTTCGGCTTCCTCCACTTGTTGCGAGTGGGCTTGGTATACCGTACTCAACTCGTTGAGGGCATGGGCGTCGTCATCGACTTGTTGTTGGAGGCGCGTCACGATTGCAATGGAGTCCATGAGTTTGTTCAAAAGTTTTTGATTGTGAGTTACGACTCCGCGCTATCTTTTATTGTGTAGAGGCGTAGCATAGTTCAAGTTGTGTAGAGTACTGTCGGGGAGCTTGTAAATGCGGAATAGCTTTGCCATATTGTTTTTGATAATGTTTATTCTTCATTGACTCAGTCTTTGAGCTGTTGGTCATACTCTTCGTCATTCACTGCGATATTACGATTTTATCCACTCCTATTGCATTTATTTGATTTTATTCCAGATACGTACAGTACTAATATCCACTTGAAATCGAAATCACTGACAATGACCTCAGTAATTGAATACGAGGTCTAATATATACTGACCTTGAAAGTCAAGCTAGAACATGATTTGACATAGAGAGAGCTCTAATAGCTCATGCAGTCGGGTCGGTGGTGTAGGAGAGGACAGTTGCTACATTTCTCGTCAAAACAGTCCTTTTCTATGAAATTTGTGATATATTTTGACGGTCAATACTCCAGGTAATGTAAATTGCCACTTTACGCAAAATCTCATGAAGCCGTCGCGGGTAAATGGACGAATCTCGGCGATAATCGAAATTGCAATCAGAAAAGTGTGTTCTAGAGCTTTAATCTTATGTATCAAGAACAATTTACCAGCATCATGTTCTGGAATTAACTTGGCTGTCGAATTTCACGATTTTCAAGCAAAAACCGACAGCTCTTGTGTAGCAATTCACAGTGTTTGAACGCATCGATCGACCTTTTTTACAATTTTAGTTTTTGTAGATGAATTTCTTTATAAAGAATTGTTGTACTCCGCGAATTCTTCCGAATACGATGGACTTGTTTACATTCCTTCAAACCGAATACATGTACTCTTTATGACATTGTCAATTAAAGTCAAGAATGATAGTCAATTATTTGCATCCTAAATAGTTATAGTCTTCGACAATTGATAAAGTTCTCGCAAGAGTATATTTGTCCGTAGTGTCATAATATCCTTGACGGAGTTAATTTATTTGCCTTCTCATAATTCATCTTTCATTTAAATTGGTCAGGTTTAGGATTATGGGTGCATGGTTTGCATGGTTATTCACCTTTCATTCTAATACACAGCCCACAACTCCAGGATTCGCCCCTGAGCTCTACGACGAGATCAGAAGCTTCGTCGAAAGTGATGAACGCGCAGTTTATCGAGTGACGAACGTCTCTTCATGCTTCGCATACACGCACACTAATTTCATAGCAATGCTGTAGGTGTTGCAGAGAGGTTGCACAGCTGGTAGGTC